>NW_027249397.1:0-206627 GCF_030848795.1 Temnothorax nylanderi
AAAAAGTCGAAAAATGAAGTTTTAATTTATAGGATTTGAAGTACATAGATGTATAGAGTAATGTTCAAAGAATATGTAACGGCCCTTTATAAGGGCTAATTAAGTATACATGGCAGGTATAAGCCAGTACAAAAAGGACCTTCGCACGAGTAACAGCTCGAGCGTCCGAGCTCATGTTCAAGCGTCATATTCAAAAATTCGTAGAAAATCGTAAAGTTGATCTTTTTTAATTTTACAAAATGGATGTTTTAAATGGAAAAATGTAGTTTATTATCGTATTTGTCAAAAATTATAACAAATTAAATATAAATTAACAGTAACGCAATGTTTGAAGTGTAAAATAATGAAAATTTGTGTGCAATCGTTTCAAAAAATAGAGAAAAGTTAAAAGTCCCACGGATTCCCGCAGTGAACAAATTTTAAATTAAAGTTTATATTATTATGTAACAAATTTGTAAAAATTAGCTGCTACTAGCTGCTACTTTGTTTTTAATGTACATTTGTATTTAAAACCTTCCAAATTCGCATAAACTTATTAACGCCTATGCTTAAACCACTAACAACATAGTAAAACTAATAATTGAAAATAGAACATGACCTTTAACTATGTAAATTGGAATACAATAATTGTTTAAACAATAATTGTTTAAACAAATTACTGCAAAATAATTTTTTTATAAATCTGACAGCGGCAATAGATTCAACGGGAAAAATAATAGAATGTTAAAAAAAGTGTATGTATGTGTGTGTGTGTGTGTGTGTGTGTGTGTTGTGTGTGTGTGTGTGTGTGTGTGCGCGCGTTCGTTGAAGTAGTAGCTGTTGTGTTGAATACAATATATAAATTCAAAAAGAATGTTAAACGATGTAGTCCAGACCGGGCACGGTGACCGTAAAATGTTCTAGAAAAATTATGTAAATTTTATGTAAATATTAGGTACTTGTATGTAACTATTTGTATGGAAATATTAGATTAATATTTTTGTAAACACAAATTTATTTTTTACATTCGGCTTTGTATTGTACTTCTTAATTTATTTGTCACAAGTTTTTTCATAAAATAAATAAAAATTATGGATTTTAAAAATTTTGTATTTGTCATTTTACATTTGCCATTTATTTTGTTTCCAGATTCGTTATTTGCGACCCCAAAAACCTATAAATTCCACATTTCACATAAATTAAATAAAAATAACGGTTTATAGATATGCTTTTTAGTATTTCGTAGCCGCCATTTCTTTTTTTTTTAATTTTGACTTGAAATTCGTTATCAGCGACCCCAAAAACCCCTATATACCAAGTTTTAAGTAATATCTTAATTTTTCGACTTTTGGCCAGCTTTTCGGGAATCGGCCCCACTGTGCGACGCACAGTGGGAATTTCGCCTAAACGTGGCTAAAAGTAAGAAAATTGAAACCATAAACAAAACATGTTATGTACATACAATTAATAGAAAACATATCCATATGTACGTTTCTGATACATATTTGTCATTTTTTATTGTTGCTGTCATTGTTATTATTTATCAAAGCTTAACCTTTAAGCGAATTGTTTATAGCTTTATGTAAGATACGTTGTCACTTCATATTGTAATATATCTCACAATTGAAAGTTTCCCAGATCATTCCAGCATAAGAACGATGTCTCCAGGTATTTTAATTATATATTTATATAAATAGTTAAGTTTTACTTCTTATTTTTATAACAAGTAGTACATTGTTTTAATTTTATGTAAACTTCTTACTAGAACATCAGAGATTTTTTAATATTTATTATTGTTCCCGGCATCTCCCGGCTATAAATTTTTTTTGTTATTTAATACGTTTATTTGCCTATAATATCGCGAAAGAAAATATTGCGCCTTCGTGTGCCTTTTAAAATTATTTAATATTTTATAACTAGTGTCCAACCGAAATCGAAACCGAAACTTTCATGGAAATCCTAGAAAGCCATATGTATACACGCTCACATATATGTATATACTATACACTTTTTCTTTATAAATATTATGATATTTAATTATTAAAATGATAATTACACATATTATCACAATCCTACTATTACAATCCTATTGAGTTCGACCGAAACCGAAAACCGAAACTTGGCCTAGAGCCCGACCGAAATTACAGGTTGTGATAATAGAATTATGTGATAATGTGCGTAATTATTATTTTAATAATTAAATATGATATTTATTTTAAAAAAGTATATACGTGCGCGCGTATTATACATATGGCATTTTTAGGATTCCATGAAAGTTTTATTAAACCAGTTTTCATGATTATATATTTTCCTTTCTCTAGGATCGGACTTAACAGAATTAAATATTTTAAGAAGAGATTTATTTGAAATATTAGAACAATCTAACAATATTAAATTAGAAAGTAAAATTGAATATCTTAAAAATGATATCATTAAACGTACATGTTGTTCAGTATCCAGTCTTCCTGATCTACATAAGAGACTTTCACGTTTTACATCCGACTTCAAAAAAAGATGGTTAGAATCAAATAGGAAGAAAGACAGATTTATTGCAAAAAATAAAACATGGCTTGAAGGCACAATATCTTTCCCGAAATGTCTAAATAAACAGAAATTGATTGGTCGTCCTCAACAAAGTTTTATTAATTGCTCTGAACGAACCAAGCGACGAAGAACACAAAATTTGCGAGCTAAATATTCTACAGAAGAATTATCTTATGCCGCGCAAATGAGTTTACGTTCATCAGGATCAGTGCAAGCTTCCAAACTCGTACAAGAAATAACATCAATATCACCCATGATAGCTGAAAAATATAAAACTGCTTTAAAACAATATGAACAAAATCAATTAAAACTTTCAGGGGAAGAAGCTCTTTCGATGATTGTTGATGCTAAGCTCACCCGCCATCAATATAATATAATAAGATCCAAGGATAAATTTAGATTTCCATCGTATTATACAATACAAAATATCAAGAAAACTTGTTATCCTAGTAAAGAACATATAAACATTACTTCAACTTCTGCTGAGATTAAGCTACAAGCATTGTTAGATCATACTATTTCTCGTTTATTAGATTTTCAAATGGAAGTTATTGAAATTCAAAGTCCAGAAACACTACATAACTTATATTTAATATCTAAATGGGGTTTCGACGGATCAAGTGGACAAAGCCAATACAAACAAAAATTTGACAGCGGGATTCAAAACGATGCAAATATCTTTTTAACATCGCTTGTTCCTATCCAGCTTGTAATTGGTGAGCCAGCTGTAAAAGGAAATATTATTCTTTGGCAGAATCCACGAACTTCTTCAACACGATTCTGCAGACCAATTAGATTCCAATTTATACACGAAACTGCTGAAATTTCAGTAGTCGAGAAACAATATATTACAGCTCAAATTAAAGAATTAAAGCCCACGACATGTGCTATTAATAATAAAATCATTCAAATTAGGCATAAATTACTGTTTACCATGATAGATGGAAAAGTTTGCAATTCAGTGACAGGTACGAAGTCTACTCAACGATGTTTTATCTGTGGCCTAACATCTACTGATTTTAATAATCTGGAGAAAGTATTTGGAACAGAAGCTGATATATCTAAACTGGACATGGGTCTTTCAATTTTGCATGGCTGGATTCGTTTTTTCGAATGTCTATTGCATCTTTCATATAAACTTCCATTAAAAAAGTGGCAAGCTCGAGGAGAAGAACAGAAGAAAATTGTAGATATTCAGAAGAAATCAATTCAAGCTAAATTTAGAAGTCAATTAGGTCTATTAGTAGACAAGCCAAAACCAGGATTTGGTAGCACGAACGATGGCAACACTGCTAGACGTTTTTTCGAAAATGCGGATGTTTCTGCAAGTATAACTGGCATTGATGTTGAGATATTAAAACGGTTCTATGTTGTGCTGCAAACTATCTCTAGTGGATTTAAGATAAACCAGGAAAAATTTAGAATTTACACGCGGAAAACAGCACAAGTTTTTGTTGAAAAATATCCTTGGTATCCTATGCCACCAACCGTCCATAAAATATTAGTGCATGGCCCTGAAGTAATTGACCATGTTTTACTTCCGATAGGACAACTTAGTGAAGAAGCGCAGGAGGCTCGTAACAAAGATTTTAAAAAATATAGAGAAGGATTCTCTCGTAAATTTTCAAGAGTTAAAACGAACGAAGATATTTTACATTTATTGCTAATTTCGTCAGATCCATATGTATCAAGTATCAGACCATTACCTAAAAAAAAAATGAGAAAATTATCAGGTGAAGTAATTGACATGCTGGAATCTCCAGAAAACGTAATAAATTTTGAGAAGATACCAGAAAGTGAAGATTCCGAAACAAGTTCTGATGATGAGTCTCATTAAAAATATTACCTACTTTTTTATTTAATAATATTATTGTAGTTTTTTACTTACATTTATTATTTTATTATATTAACATTAATGTTTTTATTTTTTTTATCGTTTTAATAATGATATAACTATTTTGATTGTTTTATTATTTTGACTTAACATATTCACATTTTTTTTATTTGAAAATATTATTATTAGTTTATTGTTATTAATAAAAAACACAGTTTAATAATGTACACTATACACCGAATATGTTATCGAATTAAATATAAATATTTTATTCATTAATAAGTGAAATAAGTAATATATTTTCCTACTAATATAACCTAACCTATTAATATAACCTAAAATATTAAGGCCGCCATTTTGTTTTTTAAAATTACATACTATATTCATAATCAGCGACCTCAAAAACATATACCTACCGATTTTTATGCAATTCTGATGATTTCCCGACTTATGGCCACGTTTTAGGCGAAATTCCCCACTGTGCGACGGTCTGATCAAGTCGGTCAAGCGCTTTGACGGTACAAATTTCCAAGTATGGAAATTTCAGCTCACTGCTGTGTTGCTGGCGAACGAAATCTTCGACGTCGTAGACGGCTCAAGAACGAGACCGGCCGACGCGGAAGGAGAAAACGCGGGAAGAATGAAGTCATGGATCAAGGACAACGCGAAGGCAATGGCGATCATAGCGTCGGCGATGGAGGACAAACAAGTAAACAGCATCATAGTCTGCGGCACCTCAAAAGACATGTGGGACAAGCTGATCACGATGCATGAACAAAAATCGGCATCTAACGTTGGGACGTTGACCCAAAGGTTCTACTCTTATAAGATGAATTCGACGGATTCGGTGATACACCATGTGACGTCAGTGCAGAACATGGCAAGACAGCTGATAGATCTCGGCGAGAAGGTCTCTGATTCTGCAATCATCGCAAAAATTCTATCCAGCTTAACATCGAAATACAGTGTCTTCAAGACGGCTTGGGATAGTGTCGATCCCGAGCGGCAAACAGTCGCATATCTGCTAGAGCGGCTGATAAGAGAGGAACAAAGTCTCAACGATGAGGGCGATTCGGCGGGCGCATTGGCAGTCGCGAGGAAGAGCAATTCGAAAGGAAATTCTCGATCTAAAGACGAAAGCGACAAGAAGAAAAAGAAGAGATCCAAGATGAATGTCGAATGCTACAGGTGCTAGGAGAAAGGACACTACGCAAGCCAATGCCCGAAGAAGAAGAGCCAAGGAGATAACAATAACAGCAACAATCAAACAAGTGCCGGATGCGCGTTCGTGGTCGGGTCGCGAGAAAAGAGCAGGAAAGTGCCAACCGCGAATGGCAAGCGGAATCCAGCGTCGGTCGAACAGGTTCGGGACTTGCTCAGTGCCGACATAAAAGACGTCTGGATTACCGACAGTGGCGCGTCTGAACATATCACGTGTCGTCGGGAGTGGCTTGAAGATCTGCGTTCGGTAAAAGGTGAAAAAGTCTCGTTGGGCGACAACGGCAAATGTAAAGTGACCGGCATAGGGAAAGTTCACATAGAAAAGCTCGTGGACGGTAAATGGGAGAGCGGACTTATCGAAAATGTGCTACTCGTTCCAAGGGTAACCAAGAATCTTTTCTCAGTCGGGGTCTGTACAAAAAAGGGTTTTCGCGTCGGATTCGAAAACGGCACCGTCGAGATATCGCGCGGAAATACTGTCGAGGCGACAGGTGTCAGAAAATCAAACTGCTTATATCGAATGTTTTTCCGAAGACCGAGCGCGAGAAAAGAGATTAACGTAACGTCGTTGGATCTCAAAGTGTGGCACGAGCGACTCGGCCACATCCACAAACGTGCGTTGTGTGACTTGGTTAAGTGCGGGTCGATAGACGGAGTCAGTGTAAAGAACGTAGAAGATTTTTTCTGTGAGGCTTGTCAGTACGGAAAATTACACAAGCTACCATTCAATAAATAGAGCACGAGAGCCACGACTCAGCCGGGCGAGTTTATACACAGTGACGTATGCGGTCCGGTGCCAACCCAGTCACTGAGTGGTGCGCGATTCTATGTACTTTTCAAGGACGATGCAACCGCGTTTCGGTTCGTGTTTTTCATTCGGCATAAAGCGGATGTCTTTGAGCGATTCAAAGAATTCGAACGGTTAATACAGAACAAGTTCGGGCGTAGGATAAAAACTCTACGCACTGACAACGGGACCGAGTATCGGAATGCCAGGATGGAAGGCTACCTGAAGGAAAAGGGGATCACTCTGGAGACAACGGCGCCGTACACACCGGAGCAGAACGGGCGCTCAGAGCGGGACAACCGGACCGGACCGGACCATCGTCGAGTGCGCGAGGACGATGCTGCAAGCGAAGCAGCCGCCCAACTTTGGGCGGACACAACGGCAACGGCTGTCTACACACTTAACAGGACGGGACGGTCGTGTGTGGGTGGAAGCAAAACGCCATATGAACTGTGGACCGGGAAGAAACCGAATCTCGGCCACATGCGGGTGTTTGGCTCGGACGCCTACGCGTATGTGCCTAAGCAGAAGACGACCAAGTTCGAAGCTCGAGCAAAGAAACTAGTTCTTGTGGGATACGACAACGAATCCTCAAATTACAGGTTGTACGATCCACAGACTAAATCTGTATCTATTTCCAGACACGTGGTATTTAACGAGCAGGCAACTAGCGAGAACTCAACTGTACCGGCAACGGAGTTCGAGGTATTCCTGCCATCGTCCGAGAAGGACGAAGACGCTGAGAACGAGAACGAGGAAGCAGACGGTAACGGAGCTGTCGAAGGCAATGCAGATGCCGACGATGAGGCCACCGTCAATGCGGTGCAAAAGCAGACAACACTCGGTAACGACAAGAACGCGGCTGAAGGTAACCAACACAGCAGCAACAGCAAGTCGATTCACCTCGCACGTTGCGACATCGGGCAACGTTGCGTGTGCCTGCACGCTATCAAGTAAACCTCGTAGAGTTCAACGTGCCATCGACATACAAGGAGGCGTTATCCGGTCCGGAAGCTTCTCAGTGGAGAGAGGCAATAGAAGACGAGCTTCAAGCCCATCAGAAGAATGGAACGTGGCAGATCGTTCCACATGTTCCTGGGGAAAGACTTATTGACTCCAAGTGGGTCTTTAAGGTTATACGAGACAACGAAGGAAGCGTGCTGCGGTTCAAGGCTCGGTTGTGCGCGCGAGGGTCATGCAACGACAGGGAGTTGACTACTCGGAGACTTTCTCACCGGAGGTGAGGTATGACTCTCTTCGAGTATTACTGGCCATCATCGCGCAGGAGGACCTTGAAGTGGTGCAGTTTGACGTACGAACTGCATTTCTACACGGAGTGCTCGAGAATACCCGAGATTTTGAGATCTCAATAACGAGTGAACGGATCAAGTTCTAAGTAGACTTGATCGATAGCTTGGGTAGATTTACGAATAAGAGTGTTTTTATTTTTCCGCCACGTGCCCTACGAGCGGAGATAGATACGTCGTCGTCGTCGTCGTCGTCCTACGGTTGCTTTTTCCTCGATAGATGGCATTTGAGAACATGTCGACCGTCCCCCCGGGTCCCCTCCGTGACAGTGTGCAACACTGAAAAGAGACAGCATATACGCGTATGTGCGCGCTCGTCGCTCAGTGCGTTTGCGCGGACAGCACGCTGTCAGTCAGTCATATAACCTAGAAATACGTATCGCGTTCGGGCGTAACACCGTGGTCTCTCATCGTTAAATATTACTAAGTACGAGCGTTTAATTACGAATTTCGGTCGCGTCGCGCAAGGATCGAAGTGCCACGAAATTAGGATGTGGGTGTCACAAGAGGCAAAATATCAGAGGGATATGTAGTGATAGTCGTGACCTTTTACTATGTTTACGGGAGCGTTATTTCTGTAGTAACTTACAACATTTACACTCAAGTGATCTGAGTCACTCAGATATGTATTTTATACTCAGGTAAGATATGTCATTTTGTATTTACCTGCTTATTTTGGTGACAAAGCTATCGCATAATAATACAGGTCCATAGCCTCACTTTTGATGTGAGTTTATTAGATTCATTATTTATTAGATTCATTAAGGTGGTTCTTGCAGTAATTTGAAGTCACAAAAACAACTATTGTTACTAGTGACAAATATGAATGATTTAGTATGTAAAAATCAGCATACATTTAAATTAATTATTCCGTAAGGTGTTTTCTCATTTAACCGTTGCTATAAACTGAAAATATCAGAGCAAAGTCACAAATTTGACTAGAGTTGGTGATATAACCATAAATATGATCACGCCGGTAAAGAATAAAATATAGTAAAATAGAAAAAATATACGTCACAATTTCTACAATTCCGCGATAGTGAATATATTCATACAACTGCCGAAAAAGATATGTTATCCTTATAACCTCCATTCCATATAATCACAACGGTGCGAGAATGGTAGGACACGCGTCTTGTGCGTCAGCTGACGCGTGCGACGTTGCCAAGCAGCCACTCAAGACGGCCGCCATGACTCTCGTGTCGTGTCGAAACGTCGAAAGTTGCCGAAAGTTTGTCGAAAGTTCCGCTTTATTTATATACGGTACGGTCAATCAGTTTGGTGTCGCGTCAGTATCTTTAGAAATATTTATTGCATCAATTAAACAGTTTTTTATTCGTTCATCTATTCGAGAAGTATGAACGTATTCCATAAATGTGCGATCTGACCCTCCTTTCCCTATTATCACCATGTAAAATTGGCAAAGTTTACGGACATATATCTCCGGAACCAAGCGGTAAAAATATTCGAAATTTTTTCAGACACACTCTAGGAACGTTAACCTTTCATTTAATATCATATTTTCCGGACTATCTATATTTGACCTAAATGCAAGAACCACCTTAAAGCACATGGTCTCGATCGTGGATAAAAACTCAGTTGAATCTCACTTGCCAGCATGCAAAAAGAACGTGCATTTAACTGAGTTATGACGTCACAAGTGAGAATTATCTGAGTTTTGATGTAAATGGAAAGCAACTATTAATTCACTCATTTAGAGCCAAAGCACATAACATGACGTAGCGATATACGATGGTCGTAGTCCTCGAACTGACAAATTAGGATACCCCAAAGCTTGTGCGTTACTTACATTCACGACTACGACTGTCATATGTGCTTTGGCCCTTACGTGGAGGAATTATCTTATAAGTTACTACAGAAGTAACGCTCGTGTAAACGTAGTACGTGACAGATAGTGTGTGTGTGTGTGTGTGTATGTATGTGTGTGTGACCATCAATATATCATATAATATTATATATTAGAAGGTACATCCAAAATCACACACGTATGCATATGCTATCTTGTAAATGTCTTGTAAATTGCTGTCTTGTAAAAGTTGAAGAGAACGAGAAAGTGATCTGTAGCGCAATTCGTATTGTAGGCAAGTTAAAATATTAATTAAATCAAGTCCATTATATTATTTATGATAGACGTTGATTTTATATCTTAGTGTCTGGAAATATTAATTATTCACGAAAGCAATAACAACAAAATAAATTTTGATAAATTATATTCGTATTCAGCTATCTCTAACATTTTAAAAAATAATTAAATTAAATATGTTCTTCTCACACACAAAAAAGATTAGACTCTAATAGGATTAATTAATATTTATTCTAAATATATCTATCATAATAAAAATTATAATAGCAAAGTTTTTGGAAGTGGTGGACAAACCAGTTTATATTTTTAATGCAAACTTTACCTTTAATTTTTATATTCGTTGATTTTCTCGTGATTGAGCGCATACACGATTCTATCTATTTAGATACTAACTTTTTGAATTCTTACACTAAGACTTTACTTTGGAGTATGGCGAACTCTTTGGTAATAAAGTTCTTAACAAGGTAAGATTTAAGATTATGCAATATAATTATAATTAAATTATCGTTTGGGAATATTATACATAATATTAACATAATTATTTTTTAAGGCAATTATGAAGGAGATGAGCTTTCTTACCGATTTGGCTGAAACTTCACAATTTTGTATATTTTGGTGCATACAACATAAATCTGTAAGAGGGAGAGAGAGAGGGAGGGAAAGGAGAGAGAGAGGGGGAAAGAGGGAGAGGGAGAGGGAGAAGGAAAGAGAGAGAGGAGGGGAGAGGGAGAGAGAGAGAGTTTTAAAACTGTCGCTTTTAATTTTAGGAAAAACGTTATTAAGTACTAAAATTGATCGTTGCGTGGTTAGGATGTCTGTTATACCAATATGATGTAGACGCATATGATCATGCATAGTGACATAAAATTACATGGAATTACAGTACTAGTGCAGTATAACAGCAACCTCTCAAAATAGTCTGACACCTTTAATTGTGTGCTATTATTTGACTTTGTATTTATATAGACTTTTCAATATGCCAATTATTTTCTGCTTTAAAAAAAACATTAACTTTATTTCTATTATCTTGCTTAATCATATAGTTAAAAAAAGATAATAGAAATAGAGTTTATGCTTTTTTTGAAGTAGAAAATAATTAGTATATTGAAAAGTCTATATAAATACAAAGTATAATAAATATAAAGCCAAATAATAGTACATAATTAAAGTAAGGCGCCAGACTATTATAGGACAAGTTGCCGTTATACTGTATTATTATTGTAATTTCATGTAGGGGAGACCGGGGCTAAAAGGTCAGTTTTTTTTCGGTGCCGATTTTTAACAAGAAAATAAATAATTTTAGTTAAATGTGGTATACCACTGTAAAGAGCGAACCTTTAGCTACAAAATTTATATAGGAAATTTTTATCTACGTCGCTTTGTTTAACCGGTATGGAGCAAAAACGACAACGGTGGAAAAATTGAAATCTCAAAAATGCCGGGGTTTAAGCGTCACCCCCCCGGGGTTAATCAGTCACACTGCATTTTCAATACATATACGTACATCTAATCCTGAAAAATGATAGGATACATTTTAATAATTGTTTTTTAAGAGAAAAATATAAAAATTTATTTAAAATTTTTATGCGAAACATTATTAAAAAATAATTGTTTTACCTATTCCATAAAACAATTTAGGCACGTGAATACAGAGGTTAACCAAATCGTAAACTCCCCAACGGCACGTCATATTGTCAACGCGGGCAACCACGGGGAACACGCGTGACGGCGTTCCGATGCCATAGGATCAGCGCGGACCCTCGAGCAACCTAACCAAGCCGCGTTTCTCGCGGGGGAGCGATAAATAGCGACAGGGGGGTTAGAAAAGCTCGCGGTGGAGCGCGACCATTTTACCGACTCGACGGCGTCCTCGCGCCGATTCCTCGACGCGCCGACGACGACGACGACGACGACGGCCACGACCACCACGACGACGATGACGACGACGACGACGACGACGACGACGACGACGACGACGACGACGACGACGACGACGACGACGACGACGACGACGACGACGACGACGACCACGACGACGACGACGACGACGACGACGACGACGACGACGACGACGACGACGACGACGACGACGACGACGATGACCACCACCGACACCACCACCACTACAACGCCGGCGACAATGACGCCGAGACGATGCGGCGAACGCTGGACGAAGCGGTCGCACGCGCGACTGTCACTGACACAACGACCAACAACGACGATCTACCGCGCGCGCGGCATGTCAACTCTCGCGCGGAAATCGCGGGATCTCAGAGCCGTGCCGTGCCTCGCCGTACCTCGCCGACGTGCCGTGAACGCGAGCGATCTCAAAAACAACGGTCCGCCATCTTTTCGGTCGGCCAAAACACCCGTTTTGCGACGATACGTGCGTACTATTTCCCTCCTATACAAACTGACGCACGTGCAAGGGAAGACAGAATCACGCTCGAGGGAAACCTAACCTGAAATCGCCGAATTCGCCGTGAGCTGAAGTCGTGCGCCCGGCGCGCCACAGTGACTGACCAGCCCCGGGTGCTTATTGACTGATTAGCCCCAAACACAAGTTTCAGGTTTGATCGCCCACGAAATATTAGACATCAACGATAATGAAAAAACTACACTGAATTCGTGTTCAGCATGCATTACTCTTTATAATCACGTACCTCGAGATTTGGAGAGCAAATATTATTGCAGATATTACAAAATTTCCACGCGCAGAAAATTTCACTTTCACCTTCCGAAAACACGTTTGCCCTCGTAAAAATCATAACACGGCAGGTAACCTGCCGAAACTCCGTTGGTCACATGGGTACCATAAGCAGCGTTTACAATGTTAATAGCGAGTTCGCACAATATACAGGTTCCGAGATATTTGATTTGACGCTTCAACCCCGTTGACCTTTTAGCCCCGGTCTCCCCTACTTTTACGTCACTACGCATTATCATGTGCGTCTACATCATATCGGTATAACAGACATTCTAACCACGCAACTATCAATTTTAGTACTTAATAACTTTTTTCCTAATTGAGAGCGACAATTTTAACTTATAGATTCATGTTTTACGCACCAAAATACACAAAATTAAAATTTTAGCCAAATTGGTGAGGAAGTCCTTTTCCTTCATAATTACTTTTTTTAAACCACATTTAACTGCAATAATTAATAAAATTAAATTAAATTATTTATATTCAACCAATTAATAATTTTTAAAATATAAGTAATTTATCTGAAACTATTTATTTATTATTGAAAAAATTAATAATTATCTTTCACTAAATATTAATTTTCAAATAAATAGTAATTTATTTTTTATAAACTATCTATTAATTATTTTAATAATAAAGAATTTATTTCTACTAATTACCAGTTTACAAAAGAAATTAATTCATTTTTACCTAAATACTAACTTTCACAAACTAGATATTTTTCTCAGACAAATTACCAATTCTTTAAGTAATCTACACTTCTCACAAAAATTAAAGGAACACTAAATTTATCTTTAAAAATAGGCAAAATTCAAGCAGCTGTAACTTTGTTAAAAATGAACAAAATTTAAATTTAAAAAAGGATTTTAAAGCTTGAAATTTCTACTTTCGAAAGCTTACTATTATTTTTTAGTTTCTGTGAGTTTGATAATTTTTACATATAGAGAACTACGAGCTGGACAAAATAGAAATTTTTTCTCTCACTTTGTGGGCCTGTCACGTTCACAAAAAAAATCCGCGAAAATTTTCGACTTTCTAACGTAAAAGCTTGAAGTTTTCCTTGCAAAATCTTTTTTTAAAAATGTGTCTACGATTTTTTGTGACTAATTTATCGCGGATTGAACAAGAAATGAGCTTTTTGACTTTGATTGCTCATAACTCCCTTAGAAATCATCGTATCGCAATTCAAAAAACAGATTCTTAAAGCTGAAACTTTGCTTTATTAAACGGTATAATTGCCAAATTTTTTTAAATAACGTAGATATGATACAAATTGATGAAAATAATGTAAAAATTAGCGATTTTTCTCTTTTTTATTTTGACCCAGAAAACAATTGTACAGAACAACAACGCAGACACGTAAAAACATTTTTAAAAGAAGATTTTGCAAGGAAAACTTCAAGCTTTCACATTAGGAAGTTGAAAATTTTCGCAGATTTTTTGTGTGCACGTGACAGGCCCACAAAGTGAGAGAAAAATTTTCTATTTTGTCCAGCTCGTAGTTTTCTATATGCAAAAGTTACCAAACTTACAGAAACAAAAAAATAATAGTAACCTTTCGAAAGTAGAGGTTTTAAGCTTGAAATTTTAATTTCGTTCATTTTTAACAAAGTTACAGCTGCTTGAATTTTGCCTATTTTTAAAGATAAATTTATATTCCTTCAATTTTTGTGAGAAGTTGTTTAAAGTTGAATAAGATAGAAAGAGAGAGATTGTGTGTTGGCTGCCATCTGCGGTGATCAGGGTCGCATTCTTGTAAGTCGGTAGAGTTACCACAGATGGCGGGACTTGTGCTATTGTAATATCGATCCGTGCGTTAAGTGGGAACCGTGTATTACTACGCGCGCTTGGCGCCGACCGAGTTGCGCCCCGGAATCAGATTACGCGGGCAAAACGTGATACAGCGCGTGCGCGAGACGTGCGTGTGCGGGCTTGCGGCAGAGTTGCCATTTCCTGAGCCTGGTAGCATTCGGTCGCATGTAGAAGGGATGGAGTGGGGATGGCTCTCGTGAGTCACGTGACGGCCCGTGACGCACACAAGCCACGTACCGTGTACGTGTGCGCTCGTGGCTTCGGCCAACGTCGTGCGATTCGTGCGAATAGATCGAGACAGACATATGACTGTCTGTCTCTTTCTTTCCTTCGTGCCGCTCGAGCGCGGCGCTGACGATACGTTCAATAAAGAAAGAGTTAACGAAATCCACATTATAAGTAATTTGTTTTAAACAGTAAAAATATTTAGATATACATATTCTTTGTACATAATATATTTTTTATATACAGTATATAATAAAATTATAAAAATCCTAAAACAAAAAATAATGAAATGCCACTCTTGGCCAACGTGTACGTTTTGTTTAATGCCATATTAAATATATTTTAAAAACATTTTTTTATAAAAATTTTGAAAACATTTCTTAATAAAAACGAAGTAATAATTTTTAATAAGTAGAATAACTTTTTTTTAAATTAAGATCGATATTTATATCTTGTATTTATATTACATGTACAACGTACATGTTGTTGCTCGACGGAAACCGCGAGAAGGTGGTGGTCTCTTCCGTCATGAAGTTTAAACAATTGTTATTAATTAATAAAAAATTTAATTAGAAAATTTTATAATTGTAACGCACACAAATTATTGCACACAAATATATTCAAACATAATATTAATACAATATATACAATACAATACAACATATTACAATATAATACAATATATTAAACAAACAATTGTTTATACTTCCTATTCACTGAGCTCTCCTAATATAAGATAAAAAGTTAAATTAAAAAAAAAAGAAAGTTATTGCAAATCGAAACTGAATAATGGATATAAGATTTTATTTACATCTGCAAATATTTTTTGTTATTTGTTTCTCTTTTGGACATTATTTTTAGTGCGTTGAAAACGAAGGACCAGCAACTTCATCTGCAGCATATAAAGTAAGACTACTTTTTCGTTTTTTATAATTTGCATATAATACGTATCGGACGACATTCGAGACAAATGTTCTTCAGTTACTTTCAAGTTGATAGCTGTTTCGCCCCTCGCCTTCAACGTTGATTTTATTACGCAATTAGCATTAACAGAGATGGCAGACAGTTTGTTGCGTTTCTTAGATTTTAAATCAGTTAAAATGGAAAACATTCTCTCTGGATCTGCATTGGAATTAGGGAGTGATCTAACAGCGCTTACAAGATTTGTCAAAGCGGGAAATTTATAACAGTAAGTACCATTTGATAATTGTCGCTGCAATATTTTTTTCCATACATTGTCTCAAAGGTACCCTTTAATATATTTTCTTTTTCAGATTCACTGAACTCTCCTGGTAATTGTAACCACTCTTTCTTTAACAATTCTTCGTCGAAGTCGCCAAGAGTTTTTGAAATAAAACAAATATTTTTTAAAGATTTTTCTCTATTATCGGATTGGAGACAGATAGTTGGAGTCGAACAAAAAACGTCATCCATTTTTCATTACATATATCCGACAAGCATCTTAAAATGTTAAAATTAAGTGAGACACGCTGGTTGTCTCACCACGCATGCGTCGAAAGATTTCTCCATTCATGGAAAACCATTCGTTACTTCTTGCAAGAAATGGTTGTGAGTGATAAGACAAAATCTGCAGAATATCTTTTGTCAATGATGGATAACGTTGAATTAAAAGCGTATTTCCTTTTCCTTAAATATATCTCACATTATTTCAATTCTTTTAATGCATACTTTCAATCGACAGAAACGAGAATTCATTTATTACAGTTAAAATCGGTTGACTTTCTCTCCCAAATCTGTTAAAATTTTGTTAAAAAAGAGTATTTAGAAGACGTAACCACAATTGTAAATTTTTCACATAAAGATATTCAAAAAGATATAAATAAAATTTTCCTCGGATTCGACTGCGAGACATACTTAAATAATTTAATTAAGGAAGATCATGCGGACATAGTTATAACTGTCCGACAAAATTGTATACAATTTTATATCACTGCTGCGGAGGAAATATATAAAAGGTTGCCCATAAAAAATGAATTCTTGAAAAATCTGCAAGTTTTACATCCGACTCCAACTATCTGTCTTCAATCCGATAATAGAGAAAAATCTTTAAAAAATATTTGTTTTATTTCAAAAACTCTTGGCGACTTCGACGAAGAATTGTTAAAGAAAGAGTGGTTACAATTACCAGGAGAGTTCAGTGAATCTGAAAAAGAAAATATATTAAAGGGTACCTTTGAGACAATGTATGGAAAAAAATATTGCAGCGACAATTATCAAATGGTACTTACTGTTATAAATTTCCCGCTTTGACAAATCTTGTAAGCGCTGTTAGATCACTCCCTAATTCCAATGCAGATCCAGAGAGAATGTTTTCCATTTTAACTGATTTAAAATCTAAGAAACGCAACAAACTGTCTGCCATCTCTGTTAATGCTAATTGCGTAATAAAATCAACGTTGAAGGCGAGGGGCGAAACAGCTATCAACTTGAAAGTAACTGAAGAACATTTGTCTCGAATGTCGTCCGATACGTATTATATGCAAATTATAAAAAACGAAAAAGTAGTCTTACTTTATATGCTGCAGATGAAGTTGCTGGTCCTTCGTTTTCAACGCACTAAAAATAATGTCCAAAAGAGAAACAAATAACAAAAAATATTTGCAGATGTAAATAAAATCTTATATCCATTATTCAGTTTCGATTTGCAATAACTTTCTTTTTTTTTTAATTTAACTTTTTATCTTATATTAGGAGAGCTCAGTGAATAGGAAGTATAAACAATTGTTTGTTTAATATATTGTATTATATTGTAATATGTTGTATTGTATTGTATATATTGTATTAATATTATGTTTGAATATATTTGTGTGCAATAATTTGTGTGCGTTACAATTATAAAATTTTCTAATTAAATTTTTTATTAATTAATAACAATTGTTTAAACTTCATGACGGAAGAGACCACCACCTTCTCGCGGTTTCCGTCGAGCAACAACATGTACGTTGTACATGTAATATAAATACAAGATATAAATATCGATCTTAATTTAAAAAAAAGTTATTCTACTTATTAAAAATTATTACTTCGTTTTTATTAAGAAATGTTTTCAAAATTTTTATAAAAAAATGTTTTTAAAATATATTTAATATGGCATTAAACAAAACGTACACGTTGGCCAAGAGTGGCATTTCATTATTTTTTGTTTTAGGATTTTTATAATTTTATTATATACTGTATATAAAAAATATATTATGTACAAAGAATATGTATATCTAAATATTTTTACTGTTTAAAACAAATTACTTATAATGTGGATTTCGTTAACTCTTTCTTTATTGAACGTATCGTCAGCGCCGCGCTCGAGCGGCACGAAGGAAAGAAAGAGACAGACAGTCATATGTCTTTTTTTTTTGTTTTTTTTGTTTCGGAGGAAGAGAGAAAATGCCTCGCGCATCATCCCGGGGGCCGGCCACCCGAGGTATGTGGGGCTTGCACCCACTAAAAACACTCCCAAAACAAAGCACAAGGGACCATAGTCACGACACGTGGTAGGTCGGAGACATTACATCGCGTGACGAGACAGTCCGTGCGCCGAAACGCCCGGATACATGTATACCAATTAGACATGATCACAACGAGAAGGATCAACCCTGGGGCGCTTTAGCCCCCGAGGGAAGCTGGGCCTAGTCGAATGACGGGGGAACCATGTTCACCGTCATTCCACCACCTCGGAGAACCCCCATGAGAGTGCTTGCGGGCGACATATCATCGAGGGTCTCTTCATCGGTTGCGGGCAGTTCCTCCGAGGGAGTCCGCGCCCCAGATAACACATACACGGACGTGTACGAACCAAGACTAACAGGAAACCCCCCTATCCGGAGGAGGGCTCCACGAGAACAGGGTAGAACAAGAACCCACCACCATAAAAACATGGACTCGAATCCGCTAGTCCATCGATGTTAAGTCATCTGGCACCCGCCCCCGTTTCCCCCAGAGCCCCACGCAAAACTCAAGGTTGGTCCCTATTCCACTGGTCCGAGACCGGTTCGATGCGGTGGCGGGAATCTTTTCCGCGTGTCCCACGAAGTAAGGCGCGAGCCAACCCCGATCTCGGGGGAACGTATATACAATAAAGAAAGGTAGGGGGGCGGAAAGCGGGCGCAGAGACGCCCATAAGTAAGAACGCGATGGATCCCACTCGCCGCGGGGATCCCGGTCCAACGAGTCACAAAGCAAAGGAGTCCCAACCGCGGGACCCGGGGACCCCCAGGGGGCGGCCCGCCGCAGACCGCCACCACAAAGAGGCTACCGTTCCCCATTGCGAACAATGGGGGCGGAGCCCCAAAAAGCAGCGAGCAGCAAACCACGGCCGACCAACCCCGGAGGGACCCACGGGCCCGCGCCAGGGAGCCCCACAGCGCAGGAGGCAGAAGTGCCACGCGGTGAGGCCCAAACAAGGCCCCGAGGGGACGACAAAAGAGAGACCGGCCGCCCGCGGGCCACCAGACCCCCCAGGGATCCGGGAGCATCGCAGCAGCGATGCACCGGAAACCAGGGGAAAGGCGGCCCGCCGCCGGCCGGGACAGTCATATGTCTGTCTCGATCTATTCGCACGAATCGCACGACGTTGGCCGAAGCCACGAGCGCACACGTACACGGTACGTGGCTTGTGTGCGTCACGGGCCGTCACGTGACTCACGAGAGCCATCCCCACTCCATCCCCTCTACATGCGACCGAATGCTACCAGGCTCAGGAAATGGCAACTCTGGCTTGCGGCTCGCCGAGCGGGCATTCGTTTCCGGGAGTCGTTCGAAGTAACATCGTTCTCGTGTGTGAGACGATCCGGTAGATCTTTCGAGACGAACGATTCGTAACGAGTAGCGAGTATCCAGACTAAACCGATTGAGACAATCTATCTGCTGCATCAAGGTCGTATTGTATCTGCGTGATATTGGAACGATCACCCGCCACGGGCTTATACCGGCCAAGCGCATGACCACGCCATTACTGTTTCGTGGTACCGCGCGAAGGGAGACCACGCCATTGTTGCTTCGTGCTACCGCACGGACGAATGAGCGGCCATTACGACCTATGAGAGGACGCCCTTTCGGGCTATTCATGAGAGATCCTTTTCTAAAGGATTACTTGTATAATCTAGAGACTTCTGCAATCATAAGGTAACTCGTTGATTTCTATACAAACCACTGATCCATTCTGAGTAGTGCTAATCTACGATTAGCCGGAGATAACGGACTAGCAGTTCGTTCGAGAGAAGAGTTTCCTCTGGAGAACGAAGCCTTCTGGCTTCACATTCGAGAATCTGAGTTCAGTAACTTCTTATTCATAAATTCTTTGTACGGTTGCAACCGAGAATAAGTATTGGAGCCATTCGTTATCTGTTTGTAATTCTTTGCGAGATCTTTACGATCCTTACATTCGTTGCGAGATCTTTACGATCCTTACATTCGTTGCGAGATCTTTCGATCCTTACATTCGTTGCGAGATCTTTCGATCCTTACATTCGTTGCGAGATCTTTCGATCCTTACGTTCTTTGCGAGATCTTTACGATCCTTACATTCTTTGCGAGTAAAAGACTGCGTCTTAAGATAATTAAAAATATTCGTGTTACTTTTGACTTCATGTTATCGAGTTAAAATCGACTCTTTGTACATATTATTGCGTTCAGAAGGAATCAATTATCATATTCAATTATTCTTTACTTGTCCTGCGACCGGTTTGCACTTGTCGGCCGATTATTGCCATCCCCAATTCCCCACTCCCCTCGCTTTGTAGCATCTAGGCTGCTCGCGGAGACGAAAGAAGCTCGAGCTCAGGGATGGTATTAGCTGTAAATCACATGAGGCTTTGGTGCGTGTTGCCCTTCGCGCTAATCACTGTTTTTTTATGGTATATGTATATTTTATATGTACACAATTAACATACATTTTCATTTTACTGTTACTCTTAACTTTATAACATAATCATATTGATAACTCTATATAAAAAAAAAAGCAGATTAGCGCGCAGGGCAACACTCACCAAAGCTCCATATGATTTACAGTTAATACCATCCCTGAGCTCGAGTCTTTCGTCTCTGCGAGCAGCCTAGATGCTACAAAGCAAGGGGAGTGGGGAATTGGGAATGGCAATTATGATGTATGGCAATAAGCAAAATCGGCCGACAAGTGCAAACCGGCCGCAGGCCTAAGAATTATCATATTCAATTATTCTTTACTTTCACTGGTTATATTACGGCTGAGCTATCCGTTGCGTACGAGCTCGATTAATTGAAATATTACTGCGATTGAATTTCATTATTCTAATTTTACATGAGATAATACGTCATACATTATATGAATTTGTGTTCATTAATTTGCAGCAGATATATGTATAAGACATCTTCTTCTTAACACTCACTTAAATTACTTTGTGCTCTCTAAATGTTCTATAATTGCATTAAAAGTTTTGAATCATTATATTACTCTTTCAAGAAATTGATCTGCTTGAATTATCTCGGTTTGACGTATTATTTCATCTCAATATATGATTAATGTGTTTATAATTTAAAAAAACTCGTAAACTATTATTTACTGTATATCCCCGTAGGGTTCACAGTCTAGTATCTTACGGCGTTTTTGAAGGGACGTACCCAACCCTATCCCACTCATCCATTTCCTTTGGACCAACGGTTTAACGTCTCTTCCGAAAGACGGAGCCCAGTTTTTCCACACAAGATCCTATCTTGCTCGGAGGGCGCAGTTTTTTCGGAAAAAAACTTTTCCATGTTACATGGCTCATTTATTCTCAACGAATGGTCCTTTTAATTTACCGATTACTTCCTGAATTATAATTTGAACACTTTATCAACTTCAGGATTTATATCATGAGATATATTTCAATAAGAATAAATTCTTATTCAAAGTACAGTTTATGTCTAACTTTTGAAACAGACATTTCTTTTACTTCTTTAAAGGGATTATTCGTCATATGGCTATTTCTTATATTGTGCTATGAATTGAATATTTATTTACAATCTGACATTGTCAACATATGTGATAATTTCACTATTAATTATCTTTCCTTCCTGTTCTCAAATATTTGATCTTGCTGTGTGAAAGTTGCAAACAAGGTTGCGTTATTGCAAGTAATTTAAGCAACGCATGTATAAAACAGTATAATCTCTGTGAAGGAAGGTTAAGATAGCTTTGATTACTTTGAAGAGAATTTACGAATACACAATCTCTCTCCCTCGATATAAGGTGTGTGTCGTTTCCTATCCCAATTCTAGAGGCCAGGCTCATGCGTGAGCTTGTACATTAAACAGAAGTGTATAATTTACTTTTACTTAAATATTATTAATTTTTATGTAAATAGTAATTTTTTGTAACTAATTACTAATTTGCTAATTTAATAAAAATTTAATTTGTTGTTATTGCTAATTTCGTGAATAATTAAAAAATAAAAAATAAAAATTTTTTGCAGATTCTTGCTTAACACTACAAAATAGGTGATATCAGTACAAAATTACCTTTTTCAAAAAAGGTAAAAAAAGGCGCCAAGTACACGCAATGTATTTTGTAAATTCAAAAATCTAACCTAAGTGGTAGCTTTATTTCTTTTTCACAAAATTATATTACCTAACTTAACTCAAGTGACATGTATTTCAAAAAAAGATGTGAAATCTTTAATTTCTTCTTCACAAAATTATATTACCTAACTTAACTCAAGTGACATGTATTTCAAAAAAAGATGTGAAATCTTTCAATTAAATTGCGCCAATTGTAAAGAGAATATATGTATATTGCTTTGAAAGATAATTGTTGTGCAACTACTTTAAAGAAATAAAACCCAAGTGGTATCTTCGTGTTCCTATTCAAGGGTCTTCCTATTCCAACCCAAGTGGTAATAGCTTCTTAATTCTCTTTAACAAATTTTTAATATTACAAAAAATCATTTTATTTAAAGAAGTAACAGTACAAAATAAAAATATTTAATTAAAACAAAATTAATAAATTTTTCTTGTAAAAAAAACTTGGCGCTGCTAGACTTTGAAATTTAAACATTAAAATTTAAACATTAGTAGGGGAGACCGGGGCTAAGCCGACAACGGGGCAAACTTGACACTAGGCTTTTTGCCAATTTAAATCTATCGTAGAAACTTGCCTTTCCTACTGTAAATGCGTCTTTATGTGCCAGTATTATCAACGGAATTTGGTAACATTCTGAGTTATAGTGTAATTTTTAACGCGACATAAGCGTTTTTGATAGTGAAAAGTAATTTTTCTGATCTCTCGAAAATGTCTACTCTTTCATCGAGCTTTACTCTTGCGAATCTACCGGTAAGTGATTTTGATGGGAAATTTGATGCTCTATATGAATCCAATAATCGTTTTTGCATATTTTCAAAATTTTCATGTTTTTGAAGTGACAAAAGTGAAAAACGACGTCCGGGGCAAAGTCAACACCACGCCGTTTCGTCGGCTCCCAGTAACAAACGATGCTTGTCATGCAGCCGTATGGCTCATGACAAATGTATGCGCACGTCCGATCGCGAGTTTACCTGCATTAATTGTTTTTCAGACATGAGTTTAGATGAAGATAATTGAAAGTTCAACAATTTTTGTTCTCATTATTTTAAATGATTGTTCTAGCTACTTTATTCCGAATTTTTGTACTTTTTAAATACACAATAAACAATGTATTTTCATTTTCAGACAGTAAAAAATAAGTTCCAGATCAAATTGTGTCGATCAGACAAAGTGTTGAGTTTGCCCCGGCGGGGTGTCGAGTTTGCCCCGGCATTTTTCAATTCGAAAATTTGTCTTCGCGTCACTTTTCCTTTCCTGGCGGCAAAACAAAGCGACGTACAGCAAAACTTCCTGAATCAATTTTGTACCTGAAGAAACACTCTTTAAATATGTACCATTGAATTTGCCTAAAAATTTTAATTAAATATTAAAAATTGCCTTTGAAAAAATAGTGTCGGTTTAGCCCCAGTCTCCCCTACTAAGATTTTTGATTGAATAAAAAAACAATAAACATAATTTAGGGAAGAATGCGACAGGAGTAAAAAAGCAGCGCCAAGTTTTTTTACAAGAACAATTTATTTATTTTGTTTTAATTAAATATTTTTATTTTGTACTGTTACTTCTTTAATTCTTTGTAATTAAAATGATTCTTTGTAATATTAAAAATTTGTTAAAGAGAATTAAGAAGTTATTACCACTTGGGTTGGAATAGGAAAACCCTTGAATAGGAACACGAAGATACCACTTGGGTTTTATTTCTTTAAAGTAATATAGACACGCATCCGATTCAGACTGAATTAAACCGTAATCGAGGAAGAACGTATTTATTTTCTTATTCCACTGTCTCGGTGCCTGTTTGAGTCCGTAAAGACTTTTCTTCAACATGCAGACTCGATCATCAACTTCAAAGCCAAAAGGTTGTTCCATAAAGATTGTCTCTTCAAGATCTCCGTAAAGAAAGGCAGTCTTTATATCAAATTGAATCATTTCTAGATCATCAACAGCAACCATAGACAGAACTGTCCTTACTGTATTATACTTTACAACTGGTGCAAAAATTTCTTTATAATCTATTCCTTCTTTCTGAGAGAATCCTCTTATGACCAGGCGAGCCTTGTATTTTTCTACTTCACCATCCGCAGTGTATTTTCTCTTAAATATAATATCCAACGATTCAAAATTACATTCTGGTCTTCAGGCCTTTTAACAAGCTCCCATGTCTCGTTTTCTTCAAGTGAATCCAACTCTTCATGCATAGCCCTTATCCATTCAGCCGCATCCTCAGCTTCTACAGCTTCTTTCAGAGTCTGTGGCTCACAAGTTGTGAACAGAGCTTCAGCAATTTTTAACTCAGCCAAATCCTTGTTATCTGACGTAGAAGGTATTCTTAGTCTAAGTGGATAGGGTTCCCTTGGGATAGGAGCTCTTGGATTTCTCTTCAACGACTCTTTCAGCTCGTTAGTGTACTCAGAATCACCTTGTTTCACGTTATCGACATCGTTTTTGTCATTGCCGAAAACTACCACATCATCTGAGGGAGGTCGTTCATCAAACACCACATCTCTTCTTTCGTAGCATTTCCGAAGGGCTGGATCATACACTTTATAGGCTTTATTTCCGTCACTATAGCCTATCAGCATCATCTTTGTAGAGTTCATCTCCCACTTGCTTCTTTGGTCCTTGGGAATGTGAACGTAGCATGTACTGCCGAAAATTTTCAGGTGACTAACAGAAGGTTTTTCTCCAAACCACATTTCGTATGGAGTTTTGCCATTCAGAGTATTTGTTGCAGTTCTATTTTTAACGTACACTGCAGTAGCAGTAGCCTCAGCCCATAAGTATAGCGGTAGTTTTCTTGCATGTAACATACTTTTAACTGATTCAACTACGGTTCTATTTTGTCTCTCAATATACCCGTTTTGTTCAGGAGCGCGAGGTGTGGTCAGTTCGTGTTTTATCCCTTTAGACAGCAGAAACTTTTTGACATCTTTGTTACAAAATTCTTTACCACAATCAGTTCTAATTTTCATTAAATTTACATTACAATTATCAGTTCTAACATCAGCATAGAATTTTTGCAAAGCTTCCAAAACTTGAGATTTTTCTTTAACAAAGTAAACGAAACAATATTTAGAAAAATCATCCTTTAACAAAAGAAAATAATTTGCTCCGCCAATAGAACTTTGACTCATTTTTCAGCAGAGATCAGCATGAAACAATTCTCCCGTCTTTTTAGCTCTAATAGCCTCATTTTTTGGAAAAGGATTTCTATGCTGTTTGCCTAGAACGCACCTTTCGCAAAACGGATTCTCTTTATCTAAATTAAAAACCTTTAAATCATTCACCGAACAGTTTGAAATCATTTGTCTTAGAGTCTGAAAGTTAACGTGGCCTAATTTTTCATGCCACTCCATCAGTGAACTGCTAGTACTAACATTTGCTTCACTATATTTACAAACAGGCCAAAAATTAAGTTTATACAGTTTTTCATCTTCTCTAAAGCCATCTACAATAAACTTATTGCTTTTATAAAATATAACTCTTTTTCCGCCTTCTTCAAAAATTACTCTCATACCTTTTTCCGACGTACGGCCAATCGAAAGCAAATTTTTCTTTATTTCAGGCACGTACCACACATCACAAATAGTGTGTGTATTAAATGTACCATCGGAACGCTTAACTTTAACATCAATTTCACCTACACCTACAGCAGCAACAAGGTTACCATTACCAACGCGAACTTTATGCTCATGGTTTTGAAAAGAATTTAATTTCTTAAACCAATCTCGCCTCATACACAAATGTTCCGTCGCAGCCGAATCTGCGTACCACATGCCACGTGCATTTAATTCATTTACAGTTAAACATTCGATATTAAACAGTTCAGCATTGTCGCTTTTATCTTTTTGTACTTTTTCACTAACATGAGAGTACCTTTTGTCTTTACCCTTTTTCTCTAAATGCTTTTTTTTTTTTTTAAACAATCACGAGCCCAATGATCCGGTTTCTTACAGAAATGACAACTTCCACGCTTCGCATTATTCGCAGAACTCGTGCCGGACGACTTTCTATTTACATTGCTCCGTTTGCCGCGCGCAGAATACACTTCTTGCTCATTGCTCGTGTTTACATCTCGACTACGCATATTCAACAACGACTCTTCGTTTATCAAATGATCGGTTAACTTATCTAATTTTTGATCGTTACGCGGAACCGCATCCACACCGTGCGAACATTATCGTATTTTTCGGACCAACTAGAAATAATTTTAGCAATGACGACCGCCTCCTTTTGCTCCATATCCATGTCCTTTAGACGTTGAGCGAGCGAAACAATCTTTGCGATGTAATCCGCCATCTTTTCATCCGGATCCATCTTCGCGTTTATAAATTGATTTAACAATACCTGAACCGACCGGTCACTCTTCTCTGTATGGATAGTTTTGAGACGTCCCCACATTTCAGCAGCTGTACTGCAGTCCGTCAGATAACGGAGTTGATCCAGCTCAAGACCGCGCATGAGGAAGGCCTGCGCCTCTGCATCCTTCTGTTCCCATGCGGCGATATCCGCGGTGGTTGTCGGCCGCGGCGTCGATCCATCAATATACTTTCGGAGTTTGTTCTCCCGCATGTATATCTCCATCTGACGTTTCTAGAGTTGATAGTTCTGTCCATTGAAGCGGTGAACGTGATACAGCTTGGTCTCAGCCATATTTCAGCACCAGCGTCACGTTCACTAGCAGCTTACACAGAGTCTTCACTCGCAGTTTTCGCTTTCACTACCTCTCACCTTTTTCTCTCTGTTCTCTATAGCCTCCTGCATGCGTCGTCAGGGTCTGGGCCCATAACCTGTTGTTATTTATGAATAACCGACAATACAGGCAGGATAGTGATGAGACAAGCAGTAGGTAGATAACTCGTGCCTTTATTTAGATAGAGCGAACGGTTCGTCAGAGAGCGTTACAGAGAGTGAAGCAGAAGGCCCCCCCTTCCCCAAAAGCACACGCACCTCGACGCGCTATGCAGTTATAGAGCACGTGACGAATACATGCGGTGCGGCGATATTCGAGACTCCGAATAGCACATGAGTCCAACAAACGCGAAATATGAATTGCTTATTACAACAGTGAGGCTAGGCTTCCTTGATCTTTTTTAAAATATTTGTTTAAACAATTTCATGTTTTTCCGCATTTTCCTTCATTTTCCATGTTTTTTCCGCTATAAACATAATTTTTATGGCCATTTTCGGACTCTACGACTCAAAATACGTAAGAATACGTAAGATTTATTCGTTCCTCTTGGGAACTGTAAGATTACAAAATTGCTTAAGGTGGGTACGCAAAATTGAGTTTTGGGAACTACCTTAAGCAATTTTGCAATCTTTTGTACGTTTTGCTCTATAAAACCATAGTGGCCACCATGAAAAAAATCTCATAGCTATTTGGCAAATTTTTTTTAAATGCAGGGTACTTAAAAGTACAAAAAACGTAAAGAATAAATTTGTGTTGTTGTTCTGCACAATTGTTTTCTAAGTCAAAATAAAAAAGGGAAAAATCACTAATTTTTACATTATTTTCATCCATTTGTATCACGTCTACATGTTATTTAAAAAAATTTGGCAATTATACCGTTCAATAAAGCAAAGTTTCAGCTTTAAGAATCTGTTTTTTTAATTGCGATACGATGATTTTTAAGGGAGTTATGAGCAATCAAAGTCAAAATGCTCATTTCTTATTCAATCCGCGATAACTCGGTAACAAAAAATCGTAGAAACATTTTTAAAAAAAGATTTTGCAAGGAAAACTTCAAGCTTTCACGTTAAGAAATCGAAAATTTTCGCAGATTTTTTTTGTGAACGTGACAGGCCCACAAAGTGAGAGGAAAATTTTCTATTTTGTCCAGCTCGTAGTTTTCTATATGTAAAAGGGTCAAAGGACCCCCGCAGTATACCTGCGACAGTGCGCGCGTGAGCCGCGACGCGCTCAGCCCTGATTGGTCGCGACACTACGCCTAATTACTGCGCAACCCTCAGGGAGGGGCGCGCTTTCGATTTCACATCGAGCGGATCACCGCTCGATCTCTCCTGGTTCGCCCGCCGACTCGAGTAGACGTCTCGCAATACAATTCGGTCGAGAAAGTTCTCGCGTATTATCGAGCATCCGGATTCAGAGTTAAGGGATCATCACTAGCGCCTGTGACGACGCTTCGGATTCACCCGGGAATCAGCGGGACCGGTGAGGTTGCCCTCCACAGTAATTGATGTGTAAACAGCCACGGTGAAGCCGCGAGTGCCGCGTTTCTCCCGCCCCAACCTGCCGTCCTCGGATATTGTGCACGCGTAGCGGTTTTCGGTGGCGGACACGAGGAGCCTCGCGACGACATATCCGTGCGCTGCTAGGATCGGCCTCCTGGGGATCGCGACCGCGGGGTCGCGAGATCGTGGATATCGCGACATCCGGTCGTAGATAGAGTTTCGCGTATTTGAGCTTTTCGCGTGGTAACGAGCGTCAGCCATCTGCTCTCGGGGTTCGCGTCGGCATTCCTTTATCGCGCGTCGCCGGAGAGTGTGCCCTGCGGGGTACCTGCCTGCGCGCTGCGTAGAGACTAGCGCTGCGTCGTCATTCGCGATTTGTGCGAAACGATTATTGGTCATCGCGTAAATCTAGAATTGTTGTCTTCGTCTTTGTGTTATTCGTGATAAGGGCGTCGCGAGAAATTTCGAAATCGCGTCGACGTTACCTGCGAACATCGCGAGCGACCGACCAACGCCCTTGGAAATGCGTCGCATTTCTTGCGAGCGAGCTTAGGCGCGCCCGGCGGGGCGCCGCCCCGTAAATTCGGTTGTGAATACTCGTCGATTCCCTCTCGCGATGCAAATTAATTACTCGCGATACCAATTAGTTACTTGGCTCTATTATTGATAAGCTAGATTTAAGTTGTTTCCACGATAAATCTGTTCGTCGACCACTATAGCATGGTATTGCCGTTATTTCGGCTCCGGATATCGCTTAAGGACGTTCTCTTGTGATAGTCCCTCTCAAAAGTTCCGCGCGCCGGGCGAGAAAGACTGCTGTACGCAGTGCCTCTCTGGAGAGGGGAACTTTTTGCTATGGTTGTACGCGCACACATAGCGACGCTCTATCTGTATACGCGACACTAGCTTACGTCGGAGAGAGCATGCGCAGTGTTGCCGTCGCCGCCGCCGTCGTGTTGACTCGCGTCATATGCGAGCGGGAAATTGCAGACTTTGGATTAAAATTACTCAGTAACGGTGAGGCTAGGCTTCCTTAATCTTTTTTAAAATATTTGTAATATTAATGTGCGCCACATACTCGTTTTTTTGACGAAATCTGTAGAAAATTCCGTCTACAATCAATGAAAACGTTACTTTTTTGAAGCCTCAGTATAAGGGTTACGTGTTAAATAATGAAACTTTGAAGCTCTATATCTCTAATTCGGTGAGGCTGGGACTTCTAAAAATTAAACATGTTATGGATAATGCTGCCATTAAGCTGTACACCAAATTTGAAGGAAATCTGTAGAAACGTGATTTTCACGAGAACGTCCTTAAATTCAAGCTTTCTTCGCCGCGTATTGCTCACTTGTAATTTTTCTTTATTTCGTCCGACCTGTTTATTTTTTTCGTTTAACCTATCATTCAACGACAATTTAATATTCTTTTCCGTTAATTCTGCTTGCCCAGATAAACCAAACTTGTTATTTCTTCACTATTCAAAATTTACTACTTTGATTATTGACTTTTATTTTAATAAACAAAACCTATTGCTCATTAAATATCTAGCGATTTGTGTGGAATTATTTTGTGTCCGTTCAACGAATCCGCGCCGCCCTGCCTCTACCCTGCCCCTCTGCCGTTAGGTCGAGCTGGCTGGCCCCTCGTGCGACAGGCTTTGGTTCTCGCGATTTTGCGTTAAGTCATCGAGAATTTAGTGGACGCGAGGGCATCGCGTCTGGCGCCCAACGGATTTAATTGAGAGCTGCCTGACTCGCGCGAGGGATTATCCCGAGAGGTCTATTACCCGACTCTCCTAGCGTTCCTTTGCTCCGGCCGAAAAAGCCGTGACAGTAAAAATTACCAAACTCACAGAAACTAAAAAATAATAGTAACCTTTCGAAAGTAGAGATTTCAAGCTTTAAAATCCTTTTTTTAAATTTAAATTTCGTTCATTTTTAACAAAGTTACAGCTGCTTGAATTTTGCCTATTTTTAAAGAAAAATTTAGTGTTTTTTTTAATTTTTGTGAGAAGTGTATAAAGAGTGATGGCAAAAAGACCTGTTTTTTCGCCCATTTTTTGGACCTCGAATTTCAAACTTTTTTTTATGCCAAATAGTACTCTTAGATGAAACATTAATCCCAGTAAAATTTCAAGATGAGCATAGGCACGGTTCCGGAGATACAAGGGGGTGAAAATACGGGATATCAAAAATTCGTATAAGAGTAACTTTGTCATTTTTAGAGATATTTTAAATCCGCAACTGGGTGCTGTTTCGGAATCGTTTGTACCCGTTTGTACCACCGCCAGTTTTGTTTGTACTCTTAAGGGGATGATTGTACCGAATTTTCAAAATTGGGGTAAGAGCTATCTTCGCCATTTTTAGAGATATTTTAAATCCACAAGCGGGTGTTGTTTCGGAATCGGGTACAAACGATTCTAAAACAGCACCCGCTTGCAGATTTAAAATATCTCTAAAAATGACAAAGTTACCCTTATACGAATTTTCAATATAGGTGTGAACTTAACACCCGACTTTCATAAAAAAAAATTTTGTATGTGCATTCGATTACGCTCGATTTGCACCCGATTGTACCACAGATTATTTCGTTTGTACCTCAAAGGGTCGAAAGTTACGGGGGGGTTAAGAAATCATTAGCACCCCACTTTGAGATACAATAATCTTCCAAATGCTATTCGATTAAACATCGTTTGTACTCGTTTGTACTGTGGTGGCCGCGCGCGCCCCTACCGAGATGGCAACACATTAATTAGCCGCGTTTTCTCGCGAGCGCTCGACCGCGCCGACTAAATATATAAACAAATTCGACAACAATATTCATCGCCCTGATCGACACTCTCACCGACGATCTCATCGGACGACAAGAGTTAGGGGGGTATATAGTGGAGTGGCACCATCGCGATTCGCAGAGAGTCGCATGGTATTTTTGGGGACGCATCCTCCACATACCATCGTTACATCCAACCATATTACACTCCTCTCCATCACTATCATCCATGATCGACATCGACATACGTATCCCCAAAGTACCGGTTTTCTATTTTGTTTGTACCCTTAAGGGGGTGGAAATACGAGATATTGAAAATTCGTATAAGGGTAACTTTGTCATTTTTAGAGATATTTTAAATCTGCAAGCGGGTGCTGTTTTAGAATCGTTCGTCGTCGCATCGGAACCGTGCCTATGCTCATCTTGAAATTTTACTGGGATTAATGTTTCATCTAATAGTACTATTTGCCATGAAAAAAAGTTTAAAATTCGAGGTCCAAAAAATGGGCGAAAGCCATCACTCTTTGACTAAAATATAAAATTACGCGGGATTATATTTTTATATTAATTTTTCTCTAATAGTTGTCTCTAATAGGCTCTTTTTACTTTACAGGTTCAGAAAAAGAAAGGCGCGTTCCCCGACGGGAAAATAATGGCGTAGACCTCCGGGCCGCGCTCCAGAAACGAGAGAGAAAGAGAGAGTGAGCGTGCGGAGAGGTGAAACGCGAGGGAGAGGAGGAGACGGCAGCGAGCGACAACGAGGGAAGAAGAGCGATAGAGCGAGCGAGAGAGAGAGAGAGAGAGAGAGAGAGAGAGAGAGAGAGAGAGAGAGAGAGAGAGAGAGAGAGAGAAGGAGACGTGCGCCGCGTTCATATTCGTCCGTGTCGTGGCGGTGGCCGTGTCGAGAGCGCAGCTGTAGCAGCGCGCGTCTTCGCCGTCCGTCGCCCACGTAGATTGCCGTCGCGAGCGAGCGAGCGAGGCGGAACGCGGAGAACCTGGTCAGAAAACGTTTACGTTTTACGTTTTGCAAACGTTAAAAATGTCTACAGACGACATGCATAGTACGTATCATCTTCACTTTTTTCTCTTTTTTTTTTATATATCCTTTTAATTCCAAGAACAGATTCTATAATTAGATTATTGTCTTTTAGGTACAAGTTCCGATACAAGTTCCGATGACACTATTCAATCGGGAACATTGCATTTACAGCAAAATGACGCAAGTGACGTTAGTAAAGATTCCGGGTATGAATATCATCTTTTGGACGAATTTGGCTACTTGCCCGACGATGTGGAGGAATCCAAAAAGCAGAATGGACCCTTCGATGTTTTTTATGAACAGCCGAATAAAAAGATGAAACTGAATAGCGGAGAAGCGTCCGGCACTGATGTACCTTTGAAAGAAAAATATATCGAAGAGGATGAAGCAGTAGATGTATCCCAGAAGGTACAGCGCATAATGAAAAAAATGGGATACACGCCAGGTAAAGGTCTAGGAAAGGATGACCAAGGTCATGCAGAACCAATAAAACCAGTTACACAACATGGTCGAAGGGGATTTGGACATCGCGTGCCAGGTCTCAAGGAAGCGAGTCTCAAGTGGAATCCCGAAGAAGAAGAGATAAAGGCTATAGAAGATATCGAATGGTTGCGAAACGTACGTTTCGGTACGCTCCTAGCTGAAGATCTGCGGAAATGGATGAAGTTGGGACCGAAAAAGTCCAGTATAGACGACGAGACCATGTTTTGCAATCCAGAGATTCTAAGACAGATCATTAATTCTAAAACCATATTTGACAAATTAGATAAGGTGGAGATGCGTAAAGCAAGAACTCGTTCAAATCCGTACGAAACTATACGTACTGTCGAGTTTTTGAATCGCGCGGCTGTCAAGATGGCGAACATAGACAGAGCGTGCGACTTTATGTTCACGTATCGGAAGAACTTAGATCCCAACGAGTTGCTGTACTTCGCGGATGTATGTGCTGGCCCGGGTGGCTTCAGCGAATACGTTCTGTCTAGGAAGAAGTGGCATGCCAAAGGATTTGGATTTACTTTGCAAAATAAAAATGATTTTACATTGGACGAGTTCTTTGCTGGTCCGTGCGAGACTTTCCATCCGTTTTATGGCTCCAAAGGCAACGGAGATGTATTTGACGCGCAGAATCAAGAGGACTTTAGGAAGCTGGTGATGAAGCATACCAATGGTAAAGGCGTACATTTTATGATGTCGGACGGAGGATTCTCGGTGGAAGGTCGAGAAAATATACAGGAGATTCTATCGAAGCAATTATATCTATGTCAGTGTCTAGTGGCACTGATGATAGTGAGACCAGGAGGACATTTCGTTACAAAGCTGTTCGATTTGTTTACACCTTTTAGCGTTGGGCTTGTCTATCTGATGTACAAGTGTTTCGACAGTATTTCCATTTTCAAGCCCAATAGCTCCAGGCCAGCTAATTCGGAACGTTATTTAATATGTAGAAGGAAAAGAGTTGAAACACAAACTATGATGGATTATCTCTCTCACGTTAATCACTTGCTTTCGATGAACGACGAGCACAACGACGTAATTGAACTGGTACCTCTCGACGTATTAAAAGCGGACACGGAGTTTATCAGATACCTGAGAAATTCCAACGATATTTTGGGGAAGAAACAGATAGTAAATCTTCTAAAAATTGCGGCATTTTGCGAAGATCCGACACTGACTGAGCCTAAGCAAGCAGACATGCGGAAGGAGTGCCTCAAGTATTGGAACTTGCCGAACAAAACCAGAGTAAGACCCCCAGTATCAAAGCCGCAAGACAAGGTACAGGAGATATTGGGTGACTCCATAACGTTACTCAGTTGCGACGCAAAGAAATTGAAGAACGACAACGTACAAAGTACGCTATTAAGAACGGGCGAACCATATGATTGGTATTACATGCCGTGCGCTTCAGGCCCGAACATCGAAGAAAATAAACTGGCAACGTTTTATTTAGGTCTAGGAAGAAGAAGAGTGTACCGATATGTAAGAGGTAAATGGGAATCGGTAACAGACGTAAAGATCGAATTACCGTCCAACACACTTGTATATGCTGAACTGGTACACGAATTTAAGCGGATGGAAAAGACACTCGCATTACACATTTTGGATGCTTACGTGCTCGGTGGAGAAGACATAAGCAAGCTATACATATCCCATAGGTAAGTACATTTTTCTTTTATTGTTTCGTCAAATATAGTAGAAAATTATAAAATGTTAGTAACGCGATTTATAATAATGATATTGCAATATATTAACTATTGGTATATTCTTATGCATACATTACTTAGAAATATGGAAATTAATTAAACACAGATCAAATTAAATAAGTAACACGTAACATAATAGTTTCTCCAAAATTACCCGTATCAACGAATAATATTGCAAAGTCTGTATATTATAGTTTGTATAGTTCTTATACATTAAATTATAGCAAATGTAAATATCTGTTAAAGATATAAATATAACATACCGTCGAGTAGATTGATTTAAACTTAAATAGATGAATATAAGTTCAATTACTGTGAATAAACATGTACTATTTATAACTAATATTTTGATATGTAATATTTGATATTTCAGGTATAACCTCACGAAGAAATTTTGCGACGCGCTATGGAAGCCAGCCCCGAACGATTGTATTTGCATTCGTGCCAAAGAAAAGTTCCTGCTAACACCAGATATACGCAAGAGATTGCAAGTTGCACAGAGCGCACAGTTGCACGTGAAGCTGCCCACTTCTGTATACGAGTTCGCAAAGAGTCCGATGGAATACGACAACGAGACTGATGCGAAGAAACCTGTGTACGCGGCATTTAACAGTGTGATGTTCCTCCGAAGTATTGCTTTTCCATGGGCACGTCATATTAGCCGAAAGACCAGAGAGTATTACGTTTATAATTTTAATACGAAACAAACCGAATATGAAATTCGAGATGAAATAAACAACAGGCCAGTTGAAGCCGATGCAAATTTCGTTCAAGCGTTTCAAGAACGAATTGTCTGGAATTGGCCGTACAATCCACGTGACACATTGAATATGGACACTTTTTTTCAATTGTTAAATTCGTCGAAGCGTACTTAGCTTGTAGTACAAGTGTGCGTGTGCGTGTGCGTGTGTGTGTGTGTGTGTGTGTGTGTGTGTATGTACGTATTCGTTGTACATAATGTAAAGTTACATTTATTGGGTGTATATAGTTTGTACATGTAGGTGTATAGTTTATACAAACCATTTTTTACAACAATATATATAACGCAGTAAGACATTATAAAAGGTTAATTATTGGCGATAATCAATCCGTTTATATTAAATGTATACATAGAATGAAACGAGCAAATACCGTCAAGTCATGAATAAGTTAATACGTTACTAAATGTTTTTTTTTCTGAGACGCTTTTCTATAGAATTAGAATTTTATATTAACTTTCTCTTCATAAGGGCAATGAGGTATGAAGAAAGAATTTTAAAAGGTATGGGAGGAGATATTGTAAGGCACTGTTGGAAGGAAAAGGAAGCTTATGGGGGGAAGGATATGTATAGTATTGAGAGAGAAAGATATTACAACAGGAATGGATGGGGAATAGGCATACTGGAGGAACTGAGAAGAGAGGGAGCGAATTTAGAGAATGAAATAATAAGTAGGGAAAGGGATAATCAGAGACAATGGGAAGGAAATAAAATCCTAGAGGCAAGGTATAAAGAAGATATAGAGTGTTAGATAAGTTAGATGGAGGTCCGGAATATTTAAAGAAGGATAATTTAAAAAAGGGTAAGGATAGGTGATGATGTGAGAGCTTTAGTAAAACTGAGATGCGGAAATTTGGAAGAAGCAAACAAATATTGGTTAGAAGAAGATTGTAAAAAATGTATTTTGTGCGGCGATGGCAATGACTGTATGGAACATTATGTAGAGGAATGTCAGAGAGCAAGTGTATGGTTTAAGGATTTAGGTAATGACGGAACGGAGAAGTGGAAAAGGCTGTGGAGTGATGAACTACATTTAGATAAGGGTAAGATGTTGCGGAAATTATGGAAGGAGAGGGAGAAGGAATTTAAAAAGAGAAAGGAAATAAATTAAGCCAAAGATAAGGCTGTGATAGATTAGGTTTAAGAAGTTAGGTTAGCTTAAGAGAGTAGTTAGTGTACGCATGGTATGGATGGATGAGTGTGGATAAGATGTTTTAATTGTAAACCAAGTCCCTTTCTGGCTAATTTTGTAAAGCTGAAGTAAATAAATTCTATATATATTAACTTTCTCTTAGGATGATGTGTGAGAATGACCGGCTGAGAGTAATCGGCGAATTCCGAGTTCGATCCCGACCCTTTCCTTCATTCCATGTATATCTGAGTTTTATAGAAAACCGATTAAAGATTTAGTGTAATTAGCGTGAAGGAACTAATCGACGAGAGATAATCGTAAAATGCCGTGATTTTAAAAGAGATAAATCATTTTTTAAGACCATTTTTCGAGATATACGAGGTCCGACAATAAAGCTCGCAAACTCATCGCGGTAACAGTGCTATATACCTCATTGCTGAATATCACTGTGGTCACTATAACGCCGTAACCGATACGTTTCTTGTGCGTTGACCCACGATACGTTACACTACATTACTGTACGAGAGTCTTGTGTGCAGGTTCTCAGATGCATGGTGTAAGCAAAGCACCCAGATCTGAGGCAGAGAGTCACAAAGAGCCGAGCGGTGGGGATCGAGTCGAAGCGCTGCCGCGCCGAGCCTCGTACTACGTTTAACGCGAGCGTTACTTCTGTAGTAACTTACAATAATTCACTCGTTTACGCGGAGTAAATTACCATAAGTTACTAGAAAATCCCGTTTACGCGAAAAAAAATCCCGTTTACGCGAAGGAATTATCGTAAGTTACTACAGAAGTAAGTAACGCTCGCGTAAATGTAGTATCGGTCAGCTTCGGAAAATTAGACGAGCACATAATGTTCTGTGTTATTTCGTGGACGCTGGGACCCCCCACCATCTGGCACGGACGCGCGCACAGCAGCGAGCAGCCGTGTACGTGTGCGGCAGCTGTGCGCTCGGCGTTCGGCCAGCTTCGAGCGGCCGGAAAGCGTAGACATACATCTGCCGTCTCTTTCTTGCTTGAGCTAGCGTCGCCACGAGAATCGTAAAATCCTATCGTACTCGGCTCGCGCGTCTTACTCACGTCTTCGCGTGTCCCTTTCCGCACTAGGCGCGAGACATTATCGTGTCTCTTGATTATGCCACAATTAAAACGTAAAAATTATTAATTAAATAAATCTTTTAATTATATTGAAATTTATCTTGTACATAAAAGATATAAATTAAATACATTTATAATATCTACATTTATTTAAATACATTTAAACAAATGATTTTCTTCAAATATAATAAGAGCCAGTAAATTTCATTGCAATCTCTGCTGTAATAAACTTTTTTAACATATTCATTAAAAACTTATTGTTAGTATAACAACTTTATCTTTATCTATACATATTCTGAGCATTTTCAAATATTGTTATTCTGAAAACAATATTTGAAAATATAATTAGTTGTGCTTATTAAAGTACATGTATACGCTAGTTAAGCATCTGTTTGAGGCGGGCGCCGCGCCATCTCGCGTAATAAATCTCAACTTTTTCCGGGAGAGATGTAAGTGACACGTAATAAATAGTTTTGACAAAACGCATTTATTTGCATATCTTAGCATAACACTTACGTTTAACAATGTCCGTAATTATTAAATGTGGATTTCAAAGTTAAATGAAAGTAAAGTTAAATTTGTTTAGAAAGAAAAGTGTTTCAAAAGGGAAAAAACTGTTTTACAGCAATCATGTTGGTCATATTAGCGAAGAAATTTTGCAGTTTAAAAGAATATTGCGAGGGACAGTTTTGAGAGAAACTCCTGGTGGATTTAGCACCAAAAATAATACTAATTTTTATAAACCTGTAATCGAGGTATAACACATAATATAGTAATATATATATACCCAGATAGCACACATCTGCAAACATGTCCGAAACCGGGACATTAGACGTGTTTATGACGATTTTAAGACGTCTTATGTCTCAATTTTGAAACCAATTATTGGTTTTAATATAGGAAATATTGATATTTCAGTTAAATAATGATAGAGAAATCTTAAATTGCTCGTGTACGTGTAAAGCTGGAAAGGGATATTGCAAGCATGCAGCAGCGGTCTGTATTTTTGTGAACAAAGAGAATTTTAGATCAAAAACTGACGAACCTATGCTGTGGAATCGACCACCTGAAGAACAATTACAAAAATATAAAAAAACGTGTACAATTGATTCGCTTTTTCCATCAATGGAAGGAAATATCGTTCATAAGCAAAATTATTCCTTCGAAGATATCGTCGCAGTTACTCAGAATGAATTTCACATGAGTCAAAATTTTGAAATGATTTTTGCGGTGAAAGCTGAACTTAGCTGTGAAATTGAAAAAGGCAAAAATTCATTAGTTGTTATGGAACAAGAAAAACGATCAAAAGATTTAATTGGACAATTGTTTAAAGTACAAACAAAAAAACAATTTAAACTGTATCATGCTTACGAAATCCTTGAAAATAATATTTGCCTAAAAATGAGAGTAATGAAATGTCCCGCAAAACATGAAAAATTTTATGCTGAAGAAGTAACTCTGGATGAAGTACAGTGGAAAGACATTTGTTTTCTGTCATTTAATCAGTCGGATACAGTAATTTGGTACAGAGAACGGTATATTAGGGTAACTGCAAGCAGTAGGGCGCATCGAATAAAAACTCGTACAGATAATTTCGATAAATTAGCTTTGACATTTAAAAACGAAAAATACCAAGGTTATCAATCAGAAGCTATGCGGTATGGTATGCAAATGGAAGCTACAGCTCGTCAATGGTTTCAAGAGAAAACTAACTTTATTGTACATCAAACAGGATTAATAATATCTATAGATCAGCCTTTTCTAGGTTACAGTCCTGATGGAATCATTCGAAATGAAAATAATTATGAGTTACTTGAAATTAAGTGTCCATTTACTTGTCGAAATGCAAAAATTGTTGATTACGATAAAGAAATCACATATGTTCCCTATTTATTTTTTAACAACGAAAAAGCAATTGAATTGAAAAAACACACAAGTACTACACTCAAATTCAATTATCTTTATATATAATTGGAATTGAGCTTTGTCATTTTGTGGTTTATTCTAATTTAGATTCTGTTCATTTAAAAATATTTAGAGATGACGATTTCTTAAGTGTCTTAATACCTAAAATCGAAATGTTTTACTTTAAGTATTTTTTAAAAATCTTGCATGCATAAAAGTGCACGTAGTAAAAGTCCACTTTGTGATTTCTTTTAATTTAATATATAATTTATTAATAATATTAAATCTTAATATCTACCTATTAATACGTACAATAATATTAATATTACTATTATTACAATAATACTAATACTACAATACTCTACGAATACTAAATACTAATACTAATTCTCTATTAATACTTACTATTAATTCAATGTTTATATTAATATGCACGTAAAATATTTCCTTCATTCTGTTTATAAATGTGAAGAAGCTTATTTAGCAAATATATATTGTTACTTGTAAACTTATGTGCTTTCTTCTTCACCACGCAATATAAGGGGTTCTTTATTATTTGCTAAGACACATGCTACATAAACAATTTTGTCAATATAAGGTAAACACTCTATATTAATGTGATGTAAAATTTGAAAAAGTTTTATTCTTTGAATTGCTCTTTCTACGTGTATTCGCACTGAGGCTATATTATAGCCTTCAAGAACTTCTTCTGAAGTAAATTGCGGATTATACCCAAACGGTGGCATTACCAATGTACATTTCCGTTTTAAAATTTCAGTTCTTATCGCTGGAAAACCTTTATCAGCCAAAACTAAATCGCCAGGTTCAATTAAATTTAAAAAACCACAATCGTTTGTAATAAATGAGTCACTTGAACGACCGCCATAACCTTTCGAAACAAAAGTTATTAAACCTGAAGGACTAATTGCTATTAAATATTTAACGGTAAAACACGATTTGTAAGAGGAATACATAAGTGCCCTTTGTTCGACTGTTGGAGGAGTATCACATTTTAGTTCTGTACAATCTATTATTGCTCTGCAATTGGGATAATTAACAAACGATTGTGGCATTGTTTTCTTGATTGCTTCTCTTGATGGCCAAAATAACCATGTTTTTGTTTTTTCATACAATGTATTCAAAGTGCTATAAAAAATACTTGATGCAGTAACTTTAGAAATATTAAATATACACCCTAAAGCGCTGAAACTAATTCCCAATTTCATTTTCATCAGAAAAAGAAGCAATCTGTTTTCGGCTGATAAACTTCTGTAAAATGATGGCTGGCCGATAGCTTTTGGCCTTATAAATTGCATTAAAATTAAATACAATGACAAGGATATGCCACCTAATTGTTTCATCGTAGAATCGTCTTTTATATTTTCGAATCCCTTAAATCCCTCCTTCCATTCGTTGTCAGGACCAATGCGAGCATCTTTTTTTTCAACTAATAAACTTTGTGGTACAATAATCCCTTTCTTCGTTTTTTTCTTCAATATTTGTATGTTTGTTTGTATTTCTGCTTCATGAAGGACAGAATCTATAGAGCAAAAAATAATGCTTGGAACATCATCTTCTTCCACCACATAAGAAGCATCTGTCTGAATACCAATCTCATTCGTTTCAACTGTTATAGATGGAACTGAATGACAATGATTTGACACATCTATATCATCTGGAAGTACAAAATTTAACCACATGATTATCAAATTATTGCACAATACAAAATTATATATTTTATATCTATACGTAACCATAATTTTAACTACTATTTGTACCTTTTTAAATAAATAATTAATTGGAGAAAAATAAGACTATTCTTAATTACTATATATAAATTATTGTTTTACAAAAACGTACAATCACTACTTGACGCACATAAAGCTTCTACATTCTTTCGTCTAGCTTCTAAACGTTTGGCTCTATCAGAATTAACTGATGTTTTTTTTCTATAAATGGGTGGAAAAATAGTTGGACAAAATGCTTCGTTCCCGGGATTATCCGATTTTGCTCCACCAACAAAATGAGTGCTGCATATTGTTGAATTTTTCGTAGGCATCCATGGCTTTCCGTCTTTACTAAAATAAGCAGTAGTAAAATTTGCTATTTTAAATAATCACAATTTTGTCATTGATACACTTAATGGATTTATATATCCTGATACAAAAATTAGTCTGAAGTAGGTCTGAACAAACTTCTAAAATTGAGACATTTAAAACTTATTTCAAAACAGTTATTAGACTATAAATTATTTTGCCCAGAATACTCATGATTTTTTTAATTGATTTAATTTTATATGTTATAAGTTTTCTTTCTCTCTTTTTCTCTTTATTATAATAAAAAATTTTGTTAACTAAATTTTATTTACATACTCATTATTAACAGTATATATGACTGCGAAACATATATATGATCTTTTTCAAAACAATTTTTTAAGGTTTTTAAGGTTAACTTTTGTAGTTACATTTTCATTCCAATAATACCCAGAGATTATATAATTGTTTGAGAAGATATTATTAATTATATTACAAATTAATTATATTACAAAAAAATCTTTATTACAATATTGAAAGACAATTTTAAAAGACACAACGATACTTACGTCAAACGTCGCACCACAGTTATCCATTTCTTTTTTCGCTCTATTTCCCATGGACGATTTGGAAATGAGTAAAAACGAACATTTTTTGTATTCTTTCTTGTATTTTTGCACCCCACTACACAACAACAATTATTAGAATTCTTTTTCTCTGCAGAACTCATTTTCTTTTATCGTTGTTTCTCCCGGAAATATTTCGACACGGCGCTACACGGTGGCGCTGAGAACGATGCTTAACTAGCGTATAATGTTTTCATAAATAATTACAAATAAATATATATTATGGCCGGTGGAGTAAACGCAGACCGGTCGATGGTCGGTGGAAAATCGGTGGATTAAGCGCAGGCTGGTGGATGGCTGGAGGAAGATCGGTGGAATAAACGCAGGCCGGTGGAACGTTTACTACACCGATCTTATAAAACCGTATTTATAAGTCTACACCATGATAAGGTTTAAAAATCGGTATAGTGATTTGGGAGTCCCCGCCAAATCTTTGCCTAATCCACCAAACGACTGGCTTTGCTCACTGTCAAAAGGAAATTGTATGTATCTGTCTGCAAGCTTCCTTCATGCAGCAGAAATAATAAACTACGAATTTATGAAATTTTATGGTAACTTCTTTAGTAAAGAAGACAAAATATTCAATAAATTTACTAACATAAAATCGTTACTTCTGTAACTATTAATTTCTTTACTTGCGCACCACGTACCGCGCATAACTCGTATCGCCGTTTATTAATTTGTTGATATTTTCACCAGTCTAATGACATATTTACTAACATAGTTTGCATAAAAATTAATAATACTTTCGCTAAAGAAGTGATTGCTTGCCTTGTTCGCACTCGAACTTACATAAGATTACGAAAAATTAATAAAGAAATCGTAGAAAATAATATTCTTAAGAAAAATGCAAAAAAAAATTATAAATTAAGCAATAAGGAAAATGTAGAAATATGTAAAATAAAATAACATATTCTGGAAGAATGCGTTCCTTTATTTATATAATTGTTTTAATATAATATCACTCCTCTACACTCTTACACTTTCTTTTGTATTATAAATTAGACATTACTATAACTTTAGAACGGTATTCACGGTATACAAGTCCAATCTTAAATGTTAAATTATAGAAAGACGCTGCAAGGGCTGTTTTATTACTATAGCATCTTATAATAAACTCAAGACGATTTTAAATATATAAGATAGTGCCAAGAAAATTGTTCTTACAGTTTGCAATACAAGTTAAATCATTTTTGTATACTTAATCATACTCATTAATAATGTTTTTCAATTCTTTATTCGCCGTATTTAATCTTCCTTTACTACTTATTAATCAATGTAGAAATTGTTCTTTTATTATAAATTTATTATGTATTACATATTTTTATTGATTTATGAGTTTTCGTATTATATTTACTAATTGTTTAATTTTGTTTGCATTTTTGTCACGGACCTTGAATAATGCTACATTTGAATGTGGCGCGATGTTCCGGACCAAAATTTTATTGGCTGTCATATTCTTCGGCCGCCATTATGCGCAATGCTACACCCGTCTTCTTACAACGTGTCTCTTGTCATTTCATATATAAAAGTTGCTGGTTTCACATATTATATCACATATTATATGTCATTTTGATAATTTATATATTATTTTAATAATTTATCAACACGATACGTTGGAAGATATATTTAAAGCGAAATATCGATAGAATGGAAGAATTTAGAAATTGTAAGTGTAAATAATAATTAATTAATTGATTTTTATTATCTATATCTTTTTATCATACATATATATTTATTTATTTGAATATTATTTTTAAAGAAATAATATATATGCATTATATATACATATATATATATATATATATATAGTATATATACACAGGGTGAACAAACTAAATTACGCGTTACGAATTTTTATCTCTAAAAAATAGAGAAAAATGTTTTATACAAAAGTTGTAGGGTTTTGAGTAACGTATTACATATTAATGTTAGTATGATCTTGAAGAGTGTTGTCAAGGTCCTATAAAGATTACCTTAAATTTTTGAATGGAAACTCCAATTTTTTTATTGCATGTTCGTGTAGCTTATCTCGAGAGCTTTTCACACTATAATAAAGCTTCCTTTTGTTAAGAATTTTTTGAGATATCTTGAATTTTGCCATAATATTTTTAATGTTAAATATGAAATACCTCGTAAAGTATTCACTTTTTAATGACTTTATTACCTTGATACTTTTATACATAGAATAATGAAAGAAATTGAATAATAATATTAATTAAATGCGTCTATACAATGCAATCAAATTTTTTAAAATAATTTTTATTTTTATTTCTTACAACAATCTGTTCCTTTTATTACTCTATATATAAAAGGTAATCCAGGTAAAGTCATTGAAAAGTGAATACTTTACCAGATGTTTCTAATTTTATATTAAAAATATAATAACAAAATTTAAATTATCTCAGGAAATTTTTAACGAAAAAGAATTTTATTATAGTCTTTTGAAAACGTCTTGACAAGGGCTAGAAAAATATGCAATAAAAAATATGGGTTTCTATTTAAAAAGTTTAATATAATCTTTACTGGATCTTGACAATACTCTTCAAGGTCATACTAACATTACTATGTAATGCGTTATTTGAAACCCTACAACTTCTGTATAAAACATTTTTCTCTATTTTTTAAAGATAAAAATTCGTAACGCGTAATTTATTTTGTTCACCCTGTGTATATATAAATATACATACTTATGTATAATTTTAATATAATATAATTGAAATAAATAACACTAAAGAATTGATGGTTAAAAAATTATAGTATTGGAAGACGGATAGGACGATTTTCTGTTAAGCGTAGCAGTAAATTTTGAAAGGGAGCTAGAAACAAAAGTAAAACAACTGTGAAGAAAAGGAGGTAAATAAAAATTTGGAGTTCAGCCGTAGATAAAATGATGAAGAAAATTTGAAAAATAGCAAGCTCAAGTTTGAAGAGGAGAAGAAAGCAATAAGAACGAAGAAATTAGAGTAAAGAAATTTCAGGAAAGAAAATTAACCTTTAAAAATTTAATGGGATGACACCCAGAAGAGAATAAAGCCGTAATATTTTTGTAAAAGTTATATTAAAATTAAAAAAGTGTGCAAATTAGTAAATATTTATGTAAATAAACTTTTTTATTTTAATTATTAATACAGAAAAACTGAATATTACATATTCTAAATTATCAGATCTAAAGACACTAGCAAAAGATATATAGTAAATTTAAAGTGCGACAAATATCCAATTTCTTAAAAGAAAAGTAATAAGCATTTGTAACGAGTTAATGCAAATGTAGTAGGAAAAGAGACAGACGCGGAGTCTTCTCCTTCGGACGAGACGGTAGAACAGGTGAATAATTGTTTTGGCGTGATCGCCTAGCGACGAGGTCAAGGAATCTTCGAGAAGAAGACGTTTGACGATCGTCGGACGAAAGGACTCTCGCGTCTCTCCCGTTGTTTGTCAGAATAAAAGTAACTGTCGAGCAGGCCACATCGACTCTTAATTATTTTACGTTTAAGTTTTTCTCTCCTCCGCGCCCTACATTTTTTCAGAAGTGGGATTCTGACTCGCGATCGGACCGTCCGTGGTTGTGAGTTCGTTAGCGAGTGTTGTGATTAACGCAATTAAGAAAATAGTGCGGTCTTATGTGGAAATCCGTGTGAGTTATGGCGGACGATAAGTTTAAAGTCGCGCAGCTGAAGGCATTGCAACTCTCAGGCGGCTGAGTTTGCCTCAAGCTGGCGATAAAGCGACCCTGATCAAGAGACTTTACGAGCATGGTCCTAGTGGAGCGTGGAAGGACGTTGCTAGGAGAATATGCATGGAGGAGAACGAAAGGCAGACGGCGGCTCAAGACGAAGATTCCGACGACGGTGCAAGAGGAATAGATAGACAATTGCCGATGGAGACGATGAGGCCAGGCAGTCCGGACGAGAGGGATAATGCGGTGAATCTCGCCAGAGACTTAGAGCGCATGAGACACGAGTACGACTATATGCAGCGGCAGTTAGAAGATTTGCGCCAGGAAAGATATAGATTGGCCGGAAATAGACCGACATCTACGCCTGTGAATAATGGCTCATTTTCGACGCCGCGGCCTACCGTTGCTGCGCTTGGAGAACTGCTGAGCGAATTCACGGGATCGGAAGATGCGTTTTGGAACTGGCAAAAACAGCTTGAGCTTATTCGTACCACATATAATCTTGATGACAACAATACGCGCATTCTAATAGGCATGAAATTGAAGCAGAAGGCCTTGAAATGGTTTCATTCGAAGCCGGAGCATTTGGAGATTCCGGTGACCGAATTAATGAATCAAATGAAGAGAATGTTCGATCATCGGCCGACGAAAATGGAGTTGCGTCGACGATTTGAGAAGAGAAGCTGGCGAAATGAAGAATCTTTCAGTGATTATTATTACGATAAGGTAATACTGGCCAGCAGGGTACCTGTCGAGGAAGACGAAATAATAGACTTTATTGTTGACGGAATTCCGGAGACGCAACTGCGTAACCAGGCACGCATGCATCGTTTTGAGAGGAAGGAGGATCTTCTGAAAGCTTTCGAGCAAATTACGTTGCGGCCTGAAAATAAGAATCGTCCAGCACGAGGAAACATAGTCAGCAAACCGGATAACAAGCAGCAGCCTAAAGCGAAGGAGACGGAGCAGCGACGGGAAAGCAAGTGCTACAACTGTAATAAAACGGGACATCTTGCGAAGAATTGTGACAAGCCGAAAAGAGAACGAGGCTCGTGTTTTGAGTGCGGATCGGCGGATCACCAGGTTCGAGACTGCAGCCAGAGGAAGCAGACGACGTCTTCATCGGGAGCGAGCCAGAAAGTAGCAGAGGCCCAGATTTCTAACGTGGCAGAGTACAACGCGAATGCGGTAACGAGTATCTTAAGCGAGCGAAAATTCAGATAAGTACAAATGGTGTGGACTGTAAATTTTCCGCGAATTCACAGCTTGATACTGCATGTCCGATAAGTTTAATTAAAGCTAAATTTGTTCCGCCGGGTTCGATTACGCAGTTAGAGAATGAGCATTACAAAGGTATAAATGGTTCCGTATTAGAAATTAAGGGCGTAGTAGTAGCAAAAATCGGTCTCGAAGATGCTATGACGAATGATGCGGTAATACGCGTTGTGCCTGAACACACCATGAAATGTGATTTATTATTGGGAAGAGACGTATTAAAGAAATTAAATCTTACGATAGCTAAACGGTCTGACGAAAAAGATAATGAAAGTACCGCGAGTGAAATAAGTGAAATATTAAATATTGAAACGGATGAGGTGGTTAGTGACGAAATCGATGCGTTAGACGTGAATTCGAATTTGCCAAAAACAAAAAAGTTTAAAGAAAGATTTCGAGCGGGATATTTACAAGCTGAGAGACCGTCGGAACCGAAAATAAAAGCCGAACTTAAATTACATGTAAAGGAGAAACAGCCTTTTCATTTTGCGCCTAGAAGACTATCGATCGATGAGAAAAAGAAGTTACGCGTTATTTTAGATGACTTGTTAGCGCGAGGGATAATTCGTCCTAGCACTTCAGAGTACGCATCGCCAATCGTATTAGTACGGAAGAAAGACGGGAGTTTACGAATGTGTGTAGACTATCGCACTTTAAATAAGATCACGGCACGAGAAAATTTTCCTATGCCGGTAATAGAAGAACAGATCGACGCGGTAGAGGGTAAACGTTATTTTACATCATTAGACTTAAAGGATGGATTCCATCATGTATTTATTGAAAAAGAGAGCATAAAATATACGGCTTTTATTACGCCTTTTGGTCAGTTTGAATATGTGAAAATGCCTTTCGGGTTGAAGAACGCGCCAATGCGATTTCAGCGTCACGTTAACGAAACTTTGGACAAGCTAATTAGAGACGGTAAAATTGTAATATATATGGATGATATTCTTATTGCGACCGAAACTATAGAGGAGCATTTAGAGGTACTTGAATGTATTTATCAGTTACTTACAGAAAATCTGCTTGAGTTGCGTTTGAGTAAGTGTCACTTCTTGTACGAAGAAATTGAGTTTTTAGGATACGTAATATCGGCTGAAGGCATACGTCCGAATGATTCGGGCATAGCGGCGGTAAGAGATTTTCCGACTCCTAAATGTGTCCGAGACGTACAGAGTTTTCTGCGACTGTGCTCTTATTTCAGAAAGTTTGTGAAAGATTTTTCGTTAATTGCTGGATCTTTATATGATTTAGTTAAAAAAGGAGTTACATTCGAATTCAGCTTAAAACATAAAGAGGCGTTCGAGCTACTAAAGAGTAAATTAATCTCGATGCCGATTTTGTCAATATACAATCCGGGTGACGAAACAGAACTACACTGCGACGCGAGTTCACGGGGATTTGGCGCGGTGTTGCTTCAACGTAAGTCAGATAAGAAATTTCATCCGATTTTTTATTTTTCTAAGAAAACTACGGAAGTTGAAGCACGCTATCATAGTTACGAGCTCGAGACATTAGCGATAATATACGCTTTAAGAAGATTCCGCATATACTTACAAGGTATTCCGTTTAAAATAATTACTGATTGCAACGCGTTGGTTTTGACGTTAAATAAAAAGGATATAAATCCGAGAATCGCGCGCTGGGCACTTGAGTTGCAGAATTATGATTATTCCACGGAACACAGGCCGGGAAAAAGAATGCAACATGTGGACGCATTGAGCAGGGCGAATGGTATTTTAGTAGTTGAGCCTAACACACTTTTGAATTCGAATTATCGGTATGTCAAATGCAAGATCCAGTCATTACAGAGTTGAGGACACGTTTAGAGAAAGAGCAAGATAGTTTGTACGAAATGAGAAATGGTCTTGTGTATCGCAAGAAAGGCGATCAAGTTTTATTTTTTGTTCCGCGAGCAATGGAGCAGGATTTACTCCATGAATATCATAATGATTTCGGGCATTTCGGAGTAGAGAAAACGCTAGCATTGTTACAAGAATCCTATTGGTTTCCGAGTATGAAGAATAAAGTTCACGATCATATTAAAAACTGTACGAAGTGTATCGCTTTTTCGAAAACGTCGGGAAAAACCGAAGGATTTATGCATTACATTCCTAAAGAGGATGTGCCTTTTGCGACGATACATGTTGATCATTTCGGTCCGGTAGATCGAGCGAATGTGTCAAAAAAACATGTATTTTTAGTCATCGATGCATTCACAAAATTTGTAAAACTGTACGCGGTTAAGTCAACGACATCGCGCGAGACAATTGGTTGTCTTAAGGATTATTTTAACGCTTATAGTAAGCCAAAGATTTTGATATCGGATCGCGGAACTAGCTTTACGTCAAAAGAATTCGAAGAGTTTATGAAAGAGACTAATGTAAAGCATGTAAAGATTGCGACTGCGTCACCTCAGGCAAACGGACAGGTCGAGAGATATAATCGGATTTTAGCGCCGGCTTTAGGGAAATTGTATGACGGGAAAGATTGTCATAAATCGTTAAGAGAAATAGAATTTGCTATGAATAATACTGTGAATCGAGCGACAGGCGAGACTCCTAGTCGATTACTGTTCGGTGTATCTCAGCGTGGACATGTGTATATGATGCGTTAAAAGAATACGTGGAAATGCAGAATGAAAATGTAAGAGATTTAGTGAAAATGCGAGCTAGCGCGGCTGAGAAAATTGTAAAGACGAGCGAATATAACGAGAAGTACGTAAATAAAAGGCGAAAGGTAGCGCGAGAATATTCTGAAGGCGATCTTATAATAGTTAAAAACTTTGAGACTACAAGCGGTAAATTATCTCCAGCGTATAGAGGACCATATCGCGTTATCCGAAAACTAATAAATGATCGCTATATAGTGGCTGATGTTGAGGGCTGCCAAGTGTCACAAAAACCATACCAAGGGATGTGGGAAGCGGCTAATATGAAACCGTGGCGGGAGAAATCGAAGACAGAAGATTCATTGGAAAGCGACTCAGAACTATAAACAGCGATTGTAATGATAGTGTAAGACGGCCGGGACGGCCTATTGTCAGAATGGCCGAAATGTTAGTAGGAAAAGAGACAGACGCGGAGTGTTCTCGTTCGGACGAGACGGTAGAACAGGTGAATAATTATTTTGGCGTGATCGCCTAGCGACGAGGTCAAGGAATCTTCGAGAAGAAGACGTTTGACGATCGTCGGACGAAAGGACTCTCTCGTCTCTCCCGTTGTTTGTCAGAATAAAAGTAACTGTCGAGCAGGCCACATCGACTCTTAATTATTTTACGTTTAAGTTTTTCTCTCCTCCGTGCCCTACACAAAGAATAGAAATTCAATTTGTAACGCTGATAAATTCCGTCAAAATCGTAGTCCTTCTCTCTCAATTGACAATTTAACTAAACTTATAAAATTTAATGAAAGACTCAAAGATGATGATAAACTAAGAGAAGATATGGTGAGCAAAATAAAAAAATAATATTTATTAATTTTTAAACATAATATATATTTATTTGTAATTATTTATGAAAACATTATACATGTACTTTAATAAGTACAACTAATTATATTTTCAAATATTGTTTTTAGAATAACAATATTTGAAAATGCTCAGAATATGTATAATAGATAAAGATAAAGTTGTTATACTAACAATAAGTCTTTAATGAATATGTTAAAAAAGTTTATTACAGCAGAGATTGCAATGAAATTTACTGGCTCTTATTATATTTGAAGAAAATCATTTGCTCAAATGTATTTAAATAAATGTAGATATTATAATGATATGAGGACGAGCGTGGCCTAGTAGACAGCGCACTGGTCTATTGAGCCGAAGTCACGGGCTCGAGCCCCGGTAGAGCTAGAAAAATTATATTTGCTCGTTCTCCTCTCGGAAGGCAATGGCAAACCACCGAGAGTATGTCTTGCCAAGAGAACTTTTCTAAAAAATATAGCCGTTCGGAATCGGCGTTAAACTGTAGGTCCCATGTACAATGTGTACTTATAATCCACGTGCGCAACACATGTATATGAAGAGAAGTTACCACGCTCGGACACGAGTAATAGGACTGAGGTAGATATTATAAATGAATTTAATTTATATCTTTTATGTACAGGATAAATTTCAATATAATTAAAAGATTTATTTAATTAATAATTTTTACGTTTTAATTGTGACATAATCAAGAGACACGATAATGTCTCGCGCCTAGTGCAGAAAGGGACACGCGAAGACGTGAGTAAGACGCGCGAGCCGAGTACCTACGATAGGATTTTACGATTCTCGTGGCTGGCGACGGTAGCTCGAACAAGAAAGAGACGGCAGATGTATGACTGCGCTCTTCGGCCGCTCGAAGCTGACCGAACGCCGAGCGCACAGCCTCCGCACACGTACACGGCTGCTCGCTGCTGTGTGCGCGCGTCCGTGCCAGATGGGTGGGGGGTCCCAGCGCCCACGAAATAAAAGGGGAGACTGAGAAGCTTGAGAGCGAGTGCCGCAATGTCGGGGTTTATATAGGAAGATTTAAGGAATGGAAGGGGAGGATTTCGTTGTTGGACGTGTCTAATTTTTGTTTAGAGGATTTCTCGTTGGCGGGAAGTTTCTCACCCAAGAGGTGGATTTTTTAGTTTTCGCCTATCCTGGGGAGCTAGATACGGTTATCGATTTTTACGGCTGTTCGTTGGTGAATCTTCTCGTAAGGCCCCCACTGTCTTATTGGGGGTGCAACTCATCGCTTCTTCCAGTGACTCATCTTGTTTTTCAGTTATCGCCGATTTCTCTGTTATTAGTGCTCTGGGTTCCTGATTTATCTCGCGACCCTGTTTTTGTGTTAACAGACGACACATACCCCTCAATCTTAATTGTAGGTTCAATGCAAACAATAACCCCCGCCACGTGTATTTACGAGCACGTCTTAGGCCTTGTTTCTCGGAAACATCATACGAGCAATTTCAGAATGCTCGCTCGATGCAATAAAGATCTTCATCAAACTCTGTCTGGGATTAAGGCGCCTTTGGCGCGTCGTGTCGCCGGGTTTATAGTTATGGACCAGACAAAGCTGACAAAAACTCGATCACATATATGCCCCGTCTGTTGGTAATTCGTCATCTGGAAGGTCGCTTTTAGTCGCCTAGGCAAATTAGTTTGGTCATGTAGAAAAATAAAAAAAATAGGAGAATGTGAAGACATCAAAGCTCACTCGCCGATCGATAACCGTCCGTGCTCAGTTTACTTATTCTAATCTTAAGGGCTACCTTAGGCGCATAGGAAATTTCCGCGAAAAAGGGAAATCGTGGAGTTCGCAGGACGTAACATACTTAATATACTTAATATACAAATTGTATCTATAAAAATTGTATCTATAAAAAACTGCAACACATTATGTAATATAATTTTATATGCTATTTTCTATAAATTGTTCATTCTTACAGTTAAATTAATTCTAAAATAAAATTAAGATCGCTCCAGCTCACAGAATTGTCGATGACGAGTTACGACAGAATCGTAGTAAAACAGAATTATATTCGTTTCTTATACAAATATTATACGGACTAGCTTTTACGAAATATTATTTAAATATCATCTTACCGGAAGATAAGTCGATAAGAGGAATGCTCTGCGTGTTCTGCGAATGCGCCGCATCCGCGGTTTCGAATCGCTCTCTTCCTATATAAAATTTAATATTTTTAATATTTGGATTATTTTTTAATAATTAATTAAGCCGAGTTGATCCAAAATGCACAACAATGTATTCGGACACTCGCTCGCGAAACATGAAAAAATTTTATAATTTTTCTCCACATTGTTCGATAACGCTGACAAGTATTTGTCAGCGTTTAATTTTTCATTTAAATTACACCCAACGATAAAAAATTTGCGAACAATTTCCCGAAATGACATTTTTATTGATGAAATTTTACGAACTATATCGCACGAAAACACAAAATCGTGTAACACGACAGGAGAAAGAACAGTCGTAGAACTAACTCAGAACTCTTACATTAAATTATAACACAGTAGGCGCTATTTATATATAAAAATATTTCTAGAAGAAGGGGCGGCGAAAACTTTCTGTTAGTTAAGCCATTGGTTAAGGAGGTTGGTTAGTTCTCTGTGCGGGGAAGGGACGCGCGGCAGGGGAAAAGCATATAGGTTAGATTTTCGTCGCGTGAATTAAACGAATTTTAGCAAATAAATATGTGGAATGCATTTAATTGCTGTTTCTTAAGGTTTAAAAAGAGTTGTTTGTACAATTGAAACCCAAATACGTTATATCCACATTGAAATGTGGAAATAATAAATGTGGTCCTGTTTTATTTTTACAATTTCTTGATAACTATAAAGACGAATCATTTCAGTCTTCGAGAAAGTTCTTCCTAAATATGTAAAGAGTTATTTGCACCTATTTTCACTAAATTCTTATCATTTTTAATATGCTTTCGAGAGTTTCATTACAGGTTAGGTAACATTTCTGCTGTGTCGCCCGTGTATAAGAGAGAGACAAGAGTATAACTTCAATAATTAATTACTCGACAACCATGCAAACGATTGTCTTCAACTTTGGCATGGACGACAGATTCCCATAGACGAATATTCTCCGTAAATTTGAACTAATTCTTATCAAATTGATTTGACTAACCACCCTCCTTAACGAACTGTATCCTCGTCACCTCTCCTGCCCTCTCATGTGAGTAATAATTTGAGGAGACTTATCTTATACTGTAAACCATTGCTCGGAAAAAATCTTTTGTCTAAACAAAAAACTTACCGAAAAAATATCCATGAAAAAATTCTTACTAATATTATTTTCTGTCTAGAGGGGGTTTTTTTCCATTCCTCGCGTAGAAATATTTTAAAGATGACTAATGGGACAATTTTGTCCCATACAATACTTTCTAACGTCTTTTTATTTCTAGTATTATTTTTAAAACGTCACGTATTATTCACAAAAAGTATTATTTGCTAAGAATTGTTCGGACACGATCTGTTTTTTCTCGGTGTTTTAAATCTCGAAAAGTCTTATTGCTTTATCCCCTACCATAAAAAACATGAACAGTTAGATTTTCTGCTAAACTTTCATTTCTTTCAAAATATTTTAAAACTTAGTTTTAGGTTATTTACACTGTATAATCAACTTTGAATTTTAAAATCTTTCCATTATTGCTCTTTTGTATAAATATTTAGTCAATTACTTTTATTATAAAATTTTTTTATTCCACTATATAACTTTGAAACAGGGGAATAATCCCTTTTCTTCCCTTATAATTTTGTTGACACCGAAGAGTCGTACGCGATCTTTACACGTTCATCAATTGCCCGTGTGGGAAACAATTCGATTCTTGTAACCAACAGCGATGTACTCCTTTGAGGGAAGCAGTACAAGTATGAATTATTATGCGTCGAATCCTCGTGAAGCCTCATCGAACCAGTGCAATACGTAAGTATTACTTTGCATAAATTTTTCAAAAGTTATTTTTTCCATAAATCATTTATCTACTTCATTTTTCTGCAGTTTCAATAAATCGGAACCTCGTTATACGCCTCGTATCTTGGGCAGACGATTTGCCCTGACAGTCACGGCTTACAAGTATTTGGATATTGGAATCAATGTGGGACCTACATCCTTTGTGGGATTGATTCTTGGTGATAATCGGAGAAATCAGATCGCGCTGCCTCATGCAACGTGGACAGCAATCATCGAAAGACGTGTGGATATTGAACGATTTCTGCAGTCAACTGTACCTTCATTAATATCGGCTCGAGATCTGGTTATAGAACTCGTAAAAATGTATGATGCAAATATTGTAAAACTTACATTATACAATAATTGCATGTACATGAAATCATATTAGACTGTACTGTTTTTCGAACTATTCGAACTCGAACACTGTGTCGAAAATGTATATTTTTGGCTGTCTCAAAATACGCATGAGGTAAATGTGAAATTTAATCAATTTGTAACTATTTTACAAAGAAATTGTATCATCGATAAATGTGATGCAGCTAGAATCTTGCGCGACGTTTATGATAAAATTTCTGTTATTGAGTGTGAATTATTTGCTTATGCTGTGGATGAACTTATGCGTCATGCCTCGGGAAGGGAGAGGGGGGGAGGGTACGATGTATATTATGGAAAGAAAAAGAAAAATTTATACTTTCCTTTACAATCTCTATATTCAAATTATGTTGCGGTAATGTCCTTTTTAATTATATAGGTAAACGATTTATTATAAATTTAAAGAATTAATAAAATTATTAAAATATATAAAGAGAACGCAACGCAGAATTGACGTACAGGTACTCTGATACGTGACCCAAAATGGCGTCGTGAAACATGTCCCAACACGTAGCTTTTCATAGGGAAGAGGACATAAATTATATAGCAGCCTATTATCGGCGCTCGATTCTATAACGCTGTTTGTTTGCTGTATGGCTCTTTCTTGAAAATTATCGGACGGATGTGTCTCAACATATACCCCACGCAAAAACAAATATCCGACCGTACAGACTATATGTGCAATCTTGAAAGAACCTTTTCCTAACGCTGCGTTCCAAAATTCAACTAAAATCTATAGTTTACGTCACGTAAAATGGTAAAATATGATGGTTTTTTGTTACTTGGGTTGATTTTTTTTGGAACCCAGACCTAGAAAAAATGAAAAGGACAGCGCTATAAATTATAGCAACCTAATTTAGAGCTCGCCTTTGTACTCGTACCCGCGTGATGGTTTCCCTTCCCGCCGAGATCCTATTCGCCACCGAGACCCCATTCTTCCCCGCGTGACGTTATCCTCTCTCCCCGCCGAGATCCCCTCGCCCCGCACTCCCGCACGGAGCACCCTGGCTTCGGTACCTGCTGTATACCTTATACTCGTAGTACAGGCTTTGTATAGAAAAATCGTAATGGCAATAAAATATGATAATGAAAAATGTGTTTTTTTACTTCGTAACTATATATCAAGATATATAATATTAATCTGCTACTAATTAATGCATTTTGACTATTTTAGTTCGAGTAATGCCGAATTCAGGTTATTACGAAAACTTCAATTAGGTAGAACTTTTCGAAAAAATCTTGTCATGCTCCAAGAGGTCTCTCAAAAATTCCATAATTTCCAATAGAATTGTTATAATATTTTTTAATTTCAAAAAATTTTATCGAAAATGCCATATATACATAGCCTCAGATGTATAGTAGACGAGAGTATTTCGCCGCGCCACGCCGCCGAAAAAATCTATCCTCGCGTTCACGAGAGATTTCTCTATTCGGCATCAGGATGGCCGGCCTAAAATATCCTTTTATTTATTTTCTAATTATTTTTTTTATTATTTTTCTTGTACATACAAACAGAGATTATACAAAAGAAAAAAAAACATAGTATAGACATATATGGATATATTTTATATAATATTTTATATAATATTATACAATTATATATATTTAGATATATTTTTATATAAAAAAATTTTTACTGGGCTGTCAGCATCCATCAGATAAGGCTTTTTAAGACAATTTAGTACTAATTATCAAACTGTTTGTTAATTATCGCTAAACTAAGGTAATTTTCACGAAACTGTTTGATAATAAGTACTATATAATTTAGGTGCGCAACTAAGTTTCCGGGTTTCACACATAGATGGCACCAATAACACATGTATGTGGGCACTGCCTTAGCTATTGTTCTGAATGCGAGGTTGTAATGAGATATCACGTATATCTTAATAATCTTTATTCTTACAAACTACTCCTCGTGTACATCGTGCTAAAGACAAAAGAATACTGATGATGAATCTATATAAAACAAAGAAAAGTGTTGAGTGTCGGCACTGGCGTTACAGAGATTTTTAACGTTTCGGGGTTGGCTATATTGTCTGGTTCCTACAGTACTCCCCCCTAAGTTCCTTCGCGATGATTTGCGAAGGTAACTGATTTAGTTCTGGAGTAAGTACGTAAGGGTACAACTGGCCGGGATGTTCCTTGCTCCGGTTCTTCGTCAAGTTGTTGGGGTAGCGCCTCGATAAAAGCCGGTTTTAGTCTTTCGATTGAGATGTTACTATTCTCGCCGTTGATTTTCAGCGTGAAGACCCTTTCTGTAGGACGTTCTACGACTTCGTAAGGTCCATCGTACGGTGATTCCAATGGTCTTTTGACTGCGTCCTTTCTAACAAATACATGAGTACAAGTAAACAGCGTATTATGAGTAAATACTTTGCGTTTTTCGTGGTGTGCCGCAGGACTGGCACGAACTTTCCGCATGTGCTCACGGAACTTCTCGATGAATATTTGAGGATCAGCCGGAATATCTTCATTAGAGAAGAATTCTCCTGGTATGCGTAATGTAGTACCATATGTTAATTCAGCCGCCGTTGCTTTTACGTCCTCCTTGTAACTTGAACGTAAGCCTAGTAGGACCGTGGGAAGTATTTCTGTCCATCTCGAATTTTCATGGCATTTAATTGCAGTTTTTAACGAACGATGCCAGCGCTCGATCATGCCGTTAGAGGATGGATGATAAGCGGTTGTGCGTATGCGTTTACATCCTAAAAGATTAGTTAATGCTTGAAAAAGTGCGGATTCGAATTGCGTACCTCTATCGGTTGTTATGGTAGCAGGTACTCCGAATCTTGCGATCCAGTTCGCGTAGAAGACGGTTGCAACAGTGTCTGCAGTGATATCAGCAACGGGAACTGCTTCTGGCCAACGTGTGAAACGGTCAATCATTGTGACACAATAACGGTATCCTTGCGACTGCGGTAAAGGGCCGACGATATCCAGATGAACGTGGTTGAAACGTGCATCGGGCATTGGAATTTTCTCCGGTTGAGTGTGAACGTGTCTGCTTATTTTATTTCGTTGGCACGTTAAACAAGCACGTGACCAGGCTGTGATATCTTTTCCCATGCTGGGCCAGACGAAAGTCTTCTGTATCAATCTTCTAGTAACGCGTCCGCTTGGATGAGATAGTGTATGAGTAGCGTTAAATATTTGTCTACGTAGACTTGCAGGGACGTAAGGTCGAACATCATCTTGTGAAACATCACAATATAACGATGCTCCTATGGCTGTATCTGATGCGTCTGTATGGAGTACCAATGGCGCGTTCTCGACGGGATGTGCGAGTAACGTCGCGTCAGCTAGTTGCTGTTTGCATAATGCGAATGCCTGCTCCGATTGAGGGGTCCATACTACTGGGCGTTTATCTCGACGTTTAGATCCTGCAAGATACGAGTTGAGCGTTGCTTGTGCTTGGGCAGCTCCTTTAACGAAACGTCGGTAGAAATTTATGATGCCCAAAAATCTGCGTAGTTCGCTTATATCCTTTGGTTTTGGATAATTGCGGATAACTTCCACTCGTTGCGGTAGAGGTTTGGATCCTTCGGCATTGATTAGGTAACCAAGGTATTGCACTTCTTCTTTCCCGAAAACGCATTTGCTGACATTAATCGAGAGACCGTATTCTCGAAGACGTTCAAAAATTATACGAAGATGCTTCCGGTGTTCCGTTGCGTTTTTGGACGCTATAATGATGTCGTCGATGTAACAGAATACGAAGTCTAGTCCACGAAAGATTTCGTCCATAAATCGTTGAAACGATTGTGCGGCGTTGCACAAGCCAAATGTCATAACGTTGAACTCGTACAACCCGAATGGAGTAATGACCGCTGTTTTGGGCCGGTCTTCTGGTGCGACGGGTATTTGATATGTTGAATATATAGTGCATCCGCGAAGACGGTGATTAAAATCATGTAGATGAGCGATAGGATAACGGTCTGGCTCGGTAACTCTGTTTACGCCGCGGTAGTCTCCGCAATAACGCCATTCGCCAGTTTTTTTTTCGGACTAAGTGTAACGGACTAGCCCACGAGCTGCTAGACGGCTGACAGATCCCTTCAACAATCATTTGAGCAAATTCGGCACGCGCGGCTCTCAGCTTTTCAGGCGACAACCGACGTGCGCGCGCGGCGACCGGTGGACCACGTGTCGTAATGAAGTGTTGAACCTTATGTTTGGGCTTCTTGTGCTGACAAGGTCTCGTTATATCGATGAACTCTTTCAATAAAATCGACGCTAACAAGTTTTTGACCAAACGTTGGAATCGGCGAGCCATTCGCTGCGTAGAGCGTTAGATCGGTTGGAGTTCGGTTGGATGTCATCGACTGCGGTATTATACTAATATCTGCGCCAGTGTCTATTAAATATCGCATACGGGATTTGCGATCAGTCAAAATGAGGCGTCGTTGCTGTGGAGAGGCTCCCACGTGCGCCTCCGAACGAGGAAGCGCAGTTAGTTTTCCTGAGTTGCTTGTTGCGTACTCGCTACAGCCTTTTGCCAAGTACAGGGTGGTCGGCACCTGTAAGCTTCTTTACCAAACTTAGCATGATAATAACAATAATCGGTATTTTGCTTAATATTAGGCTTACGACTAACGGATCGATCTCTCGTACCACGACCGCGACTTCTCGGTCGTCCTCTTTGGGTCCTAACAGTTAACGCTTCTACCTGTTTTTTAAGATCTGCAATTTGCTGTTCCAAAGTGGAAACAGGCTGAGGGGAACTTGCCGTGGGAACGGCTACCGTGCTAATTACCGGTTTCATAACCTCTATCGCTTTGTCCGCCTGCATTGCTAGCGTTGTGAGGTCTTCCACTCCGCCGATGGCTAGTACAGCCCTGATGGACTCGGGTAACTGCTCGAGGAACAGGGTGCGTAGGATGGAATCTCCGCATGCCCTGCCTGCCAAGTTGCGCAGCCTTTGTAAAAAATTGGAGGGTTTTTCCTCGCCCATTTCGTGCCCTCGTAATAAACGTCGTAATTTTGACTCGCTGGTCTCGCCGAACGACGTTAGGATGCGGTCTTTAAGCGCCTGATATTTTTGCGTGGGCGGTGGGTTCTCTAGAATATCGGAAACAAACGGCAGTACTTCTTGGTCAAGATTGAATACCACGTACCTGAATTTCGTATCATCTGCTGAGATACGTGAGAGCTGAAATGCTGCTTCAGCTTGTGCGAACCAGAGGTTAGGATTCGCTTTCCAAAAGGGAGGAAGTCTCATCAATCGAGCCGTATGGACTTCAGGCTGCTCGGGCGGAAGGCCGAAGTTCAAGCCACCATGTCCGCTCTCAGTCTCGAATCCTCGTTGGTTTTCCATATCGCTGGGGGTGTCCGAATTACGTGTGTTTTCTCCGGGGGGCTCGTTACGATGCGTGGACGGTGTGCGTGACATCATGTTACTTCTCGGCCCTCGTCTTTATTAAAACCTCGGACGAGTCGATCCTTCTGGGCGCGCGATCGTGCACGTAGCCGGACGGTTAAAAGCCGTTACTCTTTCCAAAACGCCGTACTAGTGATCACGTCGTACGAGTGATCACGTCGCGCGTCGGTGTCACCAATTATTACTGTGGGCACTGCCTTAGCTATTGTTCTGAATGCGAGGTTGTAATGAGATATCACGTATATCTTAATAATCTTTATTCTTACAAACTACTCCTCGTGTACATCGTGCTAAAGACAAAAGAATACTGATGATGAATCTATATAAAACAAAGAAAAGTGTTGAGTGTCGGCACTGGCGTTACAGAGATTTTTAACGTTTCGGGGTTGGCTATATTGTCTGGTTCCTACATGTACTCGACCAGAGAGAAACCTGAGAGAGGCCATCCCGACCTTTTTCGTGTGTTGCATTTTCCGACGCGCCGCCTGAGAAAGTGCAACTCAACTACGTCGTTTCGCTCGGTAACCGCATATGGTTTGCGTCCGTGCTAATGGTTCGTGTCCGAACTAGCCAGCTGGAGGGGATCTGCTGGCCGCGGCGGCCGCGCTCGGCCGGCCCGGCGCTCGGCAAGCTTCGAGCGAGGAGAGAAGGACAGATATACGATCTGCTGTCTCCTTCTCTCTTGAGTTGTGACGTCGCCGGCGTTGCCGCTAGCACGCGCCGGCTATACCACGATGCCACGCAATGCCACGCATTTCGGGTATCGCGTACGGTGTCTCGCCGAGTGCCAAGTCTCGAGTTGGCAAATCGACGATACGCTACGTTACATTTATAAATATTTATTTAATTATATTTACAGTTTTTATATTTATAACTTTTAAATATATATATATGTATATACATATATGTAATATATATATGTATATATATAATATTATATATATATATATTTATAAATGTAAAAATTGTAAATAAAATGAAATAAATATTTATAAACACTAATTCAGGAAGGAAAGGATTTAGGAGTAGAGAGAGCTATGCATAAATAAAATATAGATATTAATCGTTACTTTATTATTTATTGAAGATTATTTTGGGTAATAATATATGTTGATGCCCGATATATTTTTTTCTTCACCAGCTCCGCCTCTGTCTCTTCCTCTTCCTCTACCTCTGCCTCTGTAGTCCGGGAGTTAGGGGATTAGATATTGAAGTTCACGGCGCAAAGCTGGAACTTTTTTTAATCGATTCTTATGATATCCCGTAACAAGTGTGTAAAGTCTCTAAAATCAACTCGGCCCGCTTCGCCTTTTTTTATTGCAAAATATATTAAAAAACGCGTTTTTCTGTATAGTTTTCTTTAAATAACTCCTTCTGTGTTGGTCAAACGACAAAACTTGAAGAGAGGAAAATTGTTCGGAAGGAAATTTCCTATAAGAATAAGCCTTGAAAAAAATTTTTTAAATTTTTTTAATTGCAAAATTGCAAAAAATACGCGAGAAAGGGGCCATTTTTACAGGTTCCCGAAAACTGGGTTAAAAATTATCATATTTGAGCGGACATTCACTCAATGATACCTTTCAGTATGCTGAACAAGTGTGCACAAAGGCTCGCCTACAATTTTTATATGGCTGCTTATTAACAAATTATTTATGCAAATCGGGCGCTTGGCTCTCACGTCTGAACGGGTGAACTTATTTTGATGCACTTTATCGGAAATAAAAGGTAACGATATCTAGTTTATTTTAAAATAAAATTTTTTTTTTTCTAAAATTTTACTATTATTTAAAACAATTTAAATTTCGCATATTAAATATCGGCGTTGTTTATTGGCGTAGAGTAATGCAAATAGCACCATTGGTTTGCGCTTAAAAAATCATGAATTTCAAAAAAAAAAAACGTCCCATAGAACGACCATTATAGAAGCCGAGATAATTGACTTTTACATAATTAATGATTACAGCTAAACTATTTTATATTTTTACTTGAAATTTGGTGTGAAGGTACTGGAGTGAGTGCTTTAACGGTGGAATTTTTTTCGCTGCAATTCGACTGCCAGGTTCGGCGAAAAAAAATGTCGAATACAGCGGTTTTAGAGCAAGAGCGCTGGAGCGGACGCAGCCGCGCGAGCCGCCGCTGCGTCCGCCAAGCTTGCTTAATTAACAATTACTTTTCTCTGCAACAAAAGCACGTATTCAAACGATTTTTTTTTTAATTTGCTTGAAATTTTCCGAATTTTATGATTATCACATTATAAATGTCATATTCTCAGTATTAACGTAGATAAATAAGATATTAGGAAAAATATGTATTAATTAACAAATTATTTTTGTGATATTTTATACTGTATTGTATATTGTATATTGTCAATACACAGATAGAAAATAGGTTGTCTACACATTTTTTGGAAAAATTCACGTAAAATAAAGTAAAATAAGTGTGTAGAAAACCTATTTCTATCTGTATTGACAATATACAATATACAATACAGCATACAATTGACAATATACAACATACAATACAGTATAAAATATCACAAAAATAATTTGTTATTAATTAATACGTATTTTTCCTAATATATCTTGTTTATCTCCGTTAATACTGAGAATATGACATTTATAATGTGATAATTATAAAAATCGGAAAATTTCAAACAGATTAAAAAAAAATCGTTTGGATACGTGCTTTTGTTGCAGAGAAAAGTAATTGTTAATTAAGCGAGCTTGGCGGACGCAGCGGCGGCTCGCGCGGCTGCGTCCGCTCCAGCGCTCTCGCTCTAAAACCGCTGTATTCGACATTTTTTTTCGCCGAACCTGGCAGTTGAATTGCAGCGAAAAAAATTCCACCGTTAAAGCACTCACTCCAGGACTCCAGTACCTTCACACCAAATTTCAAGTAAAAATATGAAATAGTTTAGCTGTAATCATTAATTATGTAAAAGTCAATTATCTCGGCTTCTATTAGTCGTATCGGGACGTTTTTTTTTTAAATTCATGATTTTTTAAGCGCAAACCAATGGTGCTATTTGAATTACTCTACGCCAATAAACAACGACAATATTTAATATGCGAAATTTAAATTGTTTTAAATAATAGTCAAATTTTAGAAAAAAAAATTTTTTTATTTTAAATTCATAAACTAGACATCGTTATACCTTTCATTTCCGATAAAGTGCATCAAAATAAGTTCACCCGTTTAGACGTGAGAGCCAAGCGCCCGATTTGCATAAATAATTTGTTAATAGACAGCCATATAAAAATTGAAGGCGAGCCTTGTGCACACTTGTTCAGCATACTAAAAGGTATCATTGAATGAATGTCCGCTTAAATATGATAATTTTTAACCCAGTTTTCGGGAATCTGTAAAAATGGCCCTTTTCTCGCGTATTTTTTGCAATTTTGCAATTAAAAAAATTTTTTAAATTTTTTTAAGGCTTATTCTTATAGGAAATTTTCTTCCAAACAATTTTCTTCTCTTCAAGTTTTGTCGTTTGACCAACACAGAAGGAGTTATTTAAAGAAAACTATACAGAAACGCGTTTTTTTAAATATAGTTTGCAATAAAAAAAGGCGAAGCGGGCCGAGTTGATTTTAGAGACTTTACACACTTGTTACGGGATATCATAAGAAACGATTAAAAAAAGTTCCAGCTTTGCGCCGTGAGCTTCAATATTCTTATTTTTTAATAGCCCTGACTCCCGGACTACTGCCACTGCCTCTGTCTCTGCCTCTGCCTCTTCCTCGACCTCTACCTCTCCCTCGCATCGCGGTGTAAACGGCACCAACGAGCTCAACGTTTCAGGCATTAACAAAAGTAAATATTTTAAGTAAAATGACATATTTTCGTATATATATACGTAAATAAATTTCATTATTAACACTTTGTCGAACGCCGTCACGTATGCGTCACATGTGATATGTGCGACCGTCAAAGTGTTAACATTATTAATAATAATAAGAAATTATCACATTATTTTCACACTTACGTTTAATACGATCGGCTCAGTCGCCGTCAGAGCCGTTGCTGTTGTCGGCATCGTCGTCGTGGGCAGGGCATGTCGGTGAAGTTGGCATATCATTTTCCAGTAGATCAAAAATAAAAGGGAGTTCTTGTCGCATACAGTCGAGTTCTATATCTGATACTTTTTAGTAATAGTTCTGGCGATTTTACCCAAAAAACAGTCGATCAAAAAAATGATCTGCTAACTTCCCGTAGCAGATCATTTTCTAGCAGATCAAAAATAAAAGAGAGTTCTTCTCGCATACAGTCGGGTTCTATAGTTCCTGATACTATATAGTTCTGGTAATTTTGCCAAAAAAATCCGTTAAAAAAATTATCTGCTAGTTTGCCATAGCATAGAGTGAGATACCGACGTAATCTCGGAGTTCCGGTTTATATAAAACATTTTTCGAATAGTTCTGAACATACTGAAGTATTTTCTAAAAAGTTCCCAGCATTAGCAATGTTACATGATTTTTTTATAAATCAATACCGCCCGAAAGCCGAGTACTTAGAGAGAATAGAGTGATATGCTGTACGAAATGTCGGAGTACCGGTTTATCTAAAATATTTTTTGAATAGTTCTGAGCATACTGAAGCATTTTCTGAAGAGTTCCCGACACTAGCTATATTGCAAGATTTTTTTTATAAATTTATATCGCCCAAGCGTCGCGTACTTATTGTTAGAGAGAATAGAGTGATATGCTGTGTAGAATCTCGTAGTTCCGGTTTATGTAAAATATTTTTCGAATAGTTCTGAACATACTGAAGCATTTTCTGAAAAGTTCCCGGCACCAGCAATATTGTATGATTTTTTTATAAATTAATACCGCCCGAAAGCCGAGTACTTAAAGAGAATAGAGTGATATGCTGTACGAAATGTCAGAGTTCCGTTTTATGTAAATATTTTTCGAATAGTTTCTAAACATACTGAAGCATTTTCTAAAGAGTTCCGACACTAGCAATGTTGTATGATTTTTATAAATTTATATCGCCCGAAATACATAATGTAAAAATAAAAATTTTCGAAAATTGCTAGAAGTTTTACTCTTCTGAAATACATTATGTATTTGTTATTTCTTCAGCTTGAGAAGTAAATCAAAGTGACGTATTAGTAATTAAAAGAAAGTAGTACGCAGCGCTCGAGCGATATAAATTTATTAAAAATTTATACAACATTGTTAGTGCAGGGACCTTTTTAGAAAATGCATAAATATGACCAGAACTATTCGACAAAATATTTAGATAAACCGGAACTCCCAATATTTCACACAGCATATCACTCTATTCTGTCTAAGTACTCGGCTTTCGGGCGGTATTAAATTTAATAAAAATTTATACAATATTGCTGGTGCTGGGAACTTTTTAGAAAACGTTTCAGTATGTTCAGAACTATTCGAAAAATATTTTACATAAACCAGACTCTGACATTTCGTACAGCATATCACTCTATTCTCTTAAGTACTCGGCTTTCGGCGGTATTATTTATAAAAAAAATCATACAATATTGCTGGTGCCGGGAGCTTTTCAGAAAATGCTTCAGTATGTTCAGAACTATTCGAAAAATATTTTACATAAACCGGAACTACGAGATTCTACACAGGCATATCACTCTATTCTCTCTAACAATAAGTACGCGACGCTTGGGCGATATAAATGTATAAAAAAAAATCTTGCAATATAGCTAGTGTCCGGGAACTCTTCAGAAAATGCTTCAGTATGCTCAGAACTATTCAAAAAATATTTTAGATAAACCGGTACTCCGACATTTCGTACAGCATATCACTCTATTCTCTCCAAGTACTCGGCTTTCGGGGCGGTATTGATTTATAAAAAAATCATGTAACATTGCTAGTGCTGGGAACTTTTTAGAAAATGCTTCAGTATGTTCAGAACTATTCGAAAAATGTTTTATATAAACCGGAACTCCGAGATTTCGTCGGCATCTCACTCTATGCTATGGAAAACTAGCAGATTTTCAATGGATTTTTTTGGCAAAATTACCAGAACTATAAAGTATCAGGAACTATAGAATTCGACTGTATGCGAGAAGAACTCTCTTTTATTTTTGATCTGCTAGAAAATGATCTGCTACGGGAAGTTAGCAGATCATTTTTTGATCGACTGTTTTTTGGGTAAAATCGCCAGAACTATTACTAAAAAGTATCAGGAACTATAGAACTCGACTGCATGCGACAAGAACTCCCTTTTATTTTTGATCTGCTGGAAAATGATATGCCAACTTCACCGACATGCCCATGGCCACGACAACGATGCCGACAACAGCAACGGCTCCGACGGCGACTGAGCCGATCGTATTAAACGTAAGTGTGAAAATAATGGGATAATTTCTTATTATTATTAATAATGTTAACACTTTGACGGTCGCACATATCACATGTGACGCATTGACGTGACGGCGTTCGACAAAGTGTTAATAATGAAAGGAGCATAGGGGATAAGCATGGTGAAATTGTCCCGGGCGAATATTTAATTGCCACTTCGAGGATATGTAGGTATTGATAAAAGACAATGACCCTCAAAAAATCAGACGTCTAACTCAACGGGTTTTCGAGTAAAAAAATACTTAAAAATAAAAAAAAAATTTTTCTCGGGAACGGCTTGATCGATTTTGATAAAATTTTAATATGTTATAGGGACATATAAAGACTTTCTTGAGACAGAATAAAAACCGTATAGAGTTTCATTATCCAGTAAAAAAATTGTTTTTTTTTTCAAAAATAATTTTTTAAGCATGATATGATTTGAGCAAAATTATAAAATTATTTTTTTTAGAAGCTTTATACTCTCTTATGTAAAATATATTTTTTTCGATTAATTCGAAATGGTGCGCCGTACTGAAAAAAAAATAAAAACTATTTTATACCATGAATTTTCCGGTTTTTGATACTTAAAAAAATAAAAACTATTTTATACTATGAATTTTCCAGTTTTTGATATTTATTGGTCGTTATTTTATAATAACAATCTATATATTATAGATTTGTGCGAAAAAATTCAAATTATTTTACTAAAATCGGTAAAATAATTTTTAGATCAATTTATTAATTTTTATTATTTAAAAAAACAAACAATAATGGTTTTTTTATAATGAACTATTTATTAATTAATTAATCTACGTGTTTATTAAAATATCATCAGAAACTTTGCATTTGTCTCCATCAATACCAACAAAAATAATTACATGTCGATAAAATTAAAAATAACATAATAAAGCATATATTGCAATTGCACATTGATTTTCAGTCTTTATCACTGTCTTCTTCGATCACTGTATTGGTTTGATCGTGATCAAATAGTTTATTCAGATATTTAGCTGGTTTTGGAATTCTTGATAAATATCTTCCATATGTTAAGTAATAAATAATTGCTGCAATGTGTGAACAGCAGCCAACAGTCCTTCGTCCATTTGCACATTCGCATCTATACCTAGATATTCCTTTGCACCCTATAGTATTCGGTTTGTATTCTATGAAACGTCTATATTGCTTTCTGCTCATATGACGTGACTGAACTAATACTTTTAAGATATTAGTTTTATCTTTAACGTATTGAATATTTAAATTCCCTGATTCATCAATCATTTCCGCCAGGTATGAAATCGCCTGCTTAAATTGATAAGAACCAGTGAATAAAATCTTTAATTCTTTTACAGTCATTTCTGGAAACTCGGTCGAATCACTTGATGCTATAGTTTGGAAAGGAAGCTTCTTACGTTGCCAGTTGTTTCTTTCTACTTCATCAGCTAAGGTATTTTTAATGAATTTTTGTGAATCCATTCTTTCAATGATTTCATCTGAAAATTCTAAGTCAAGTGATTTGACCGAGTTTCCAGAAATAACTGTAAAAGAATTAAAGATTTTATTCACTGGTTCTTATCAATTTAAGCAGGCGATTTCATACCTGGCGGAAATGATTGATGAATCAGGGAATTTAAATATTCAATACGTTAAAGATAAAACTAATATCTTAAAAGTATTAGTTCAGTCACGTCATATGAGCAGAAAGCAATATAAATGTTTCATAGAATACAAACCGAATATACTATAGGGTGCAAAGGAATATCTAGGTATAGATGCGAATGTGCAAATGGACGAAGGACTGTTGGCTGCTGTTCACACATTGCAGCAATTATTTATTACTTAACATGTGGAAGATATTTATCAAGGATTCCAAAACCAGCTGAATATCTGAATAAACTATTTGATCACGATCAAACCAATACAGTGATCGAAGAAGACAGTGATGAAGACTGAAAATCAATGTGCAATTGCAATATATGCTTTATTATGTTATTTTTAATTTTATCGACATGTAATTATTTTTGTTGGTATTGATGGAGACAAATGCAAAGTTTCTGATGATATTTTAATAAACACGTAGATTAATTAATTAATAAATAGTTCATTATAAAAAAACCGTCATTGTTTGTTTTTTTAAATAATAAAAATTAATAAATTGATCTAAAAATTATTTTACCGATTTTAGTAAAATAATTTGGATTTTTTTCGCACAAATCTATAATATATAGATTGTTATTATAAAATAACGACCAATAAATATCAAAAACCGGAAAATTCATAGTATAAAATAGTTTTTATTTTTTTTCAGTACGGCGCACCATTTCGAATCAATCGAAAAAAATATATTTTATATAAGAGAGTATAAAGCTTCTAAAAAAATAATTTGGGTGGAGTTCCGAAAACGCCCGACCTCCGATTTCGATGAAACTTTGTGAAAAGCTTCGTTTTGAGTTGAAATGAAAGTCCTTAAAAGGAATTTTGGCGACTCCTATGATAAAGCTATTTTTTAAGATGAAATGATAAAAAATATACGAAGACCTTCATAATTGTACGGGATGTTATAAATTGAATATATACTGTTTTTATTGAATAATTTTATATTTTTATTATATACTTATAGCAGAATAGCTAGTATGTATATATAAACAAGCTTGTAAAGCACGCCACGAACCCATGTGATAATCCACATAGGTAAGATGACGCGCTTTACTAATATTTAACTGTTCTGCTGTATACACTTTTCACGCGAACCGAGGTTCACCCACACCCCCCCCCTGCTTTCGGGGGAGGTGCGGTAGCCCCGAAATAGTTCACGCATACACTTTTCACGCGAACCGAGGTTCACCCACACCCCCCCCTGCTTTCGGGGGAGGTGCGGTAGCCCCGAAATAGTTCACGCATACACTTTTTACGCGAACCGAGGTTCACCCACACCCCCCCCCTGCTTTCGGGGGAGGTGCGGTAGCCCCGAAATAGTTCACGCATACACTTTTCACGCGAACCGAGGTTTACCCACACCCCCCCCTGCTTTCGGGGGAGGTGCGGTAGCTCCTCCCTCGCTTCGGCGTATAGATTAGTGACGCGCTTTAAAAGTATTTCATCACAAAGTTTCACCTAAATCGGAGCACGGACATTTTCGGAAGAACAGCCTATATTTTTTATCATTTTCCTTTCTAAAAAAAGGCATGTTAAGTCGATACTCGCATATCTCGAAGTTTATTGTTGCCGCTTTTCCGCGATGCCAATTGGTTCTCTCGCTGCGCTTACTTCATTTGCAGCTGTCATCGTATATTTTGACAGTTGTGTGTATCAAGAAGTTAATAGTGTAATAGTAATAGCATAATGTTAAAGCTAAATAGCGCGCGCGAAGCGCGCGTCTGTGGTGTCTAGTATCTTAAAAAATGGCTTTATCATAGGAGTCGCCAAAATTTCTTTTAAGGGCTTTCATTTCAACTCAAAACGAAGCTTTTCACAAAGTTTCATCGAAATCGGAGGTCGGGCGTTTTCGGAACTTTATCCAATAATTTTATAATTTTGCTCAAATCATATTATGCTTAAAAAAATGATTTTTGGAAAAAAAAACCAATTTTTTTTACTGGATAAATTAAACTCTATACGGTTGTTATTCTGTCTCAAGAAAGTCTTTATATGTCCCTATAACATATATATTAAAATTTTATCAAAATCGATCAAGCCGTTCCCGAGAACAAAATTTTTTTTTATTTTTAAGTATTTTTTTATTTACTCGAAAACCCGTTGAGTTAGACGTCTGATTTTTTTAGGGTCATTGTCTTTTATCAATACCTACATATCCTCGAAGTGGCAATTAAATATTCACCCGGGGCAATTTCACCATGCTTATCCCCTTATGCCCTTTCATTATTAACACTTTGTCGAACGCCGTCACGTCAATGCGTCACATGTGATATGTGCGACCGTCAAAGTGTTAACATTATTAATAATAATAAGAAATTATCCCATTATTTTCACACTTACGTTTAATACGATCGGCTCAGTCGCCGTCGGAGCCGTTGCTGTTGTCGGCATCGTTGTCGTGGCCATGGGCATGTCGGTGAAGTTGGCATATCATTTTCCAGCAGATCAAAAATAAAAGGGAGTTCTTGTCGCATGCAGTCGAGTTCTATAGTTCCTGATACTTTTTAGTAATAGTTCTGGCGATTTTACCCAAAAAACAGTCGATCAAAAAAATGATCTGCTAACTTCCCGTAGCAGATCATTTTCTAGCAGATCAAAAATAAAAGAGAGTTCTTCTCGCATACAGTCGAATTCTATAGTTCCTGATACTTTATAGTTCTGATAATTTTGCCAAAAAAATCCATTGAAAATCTGCTAGTTTTCCATAGCATAGAGTGAGATGCCGACGAAATCTCGGAGTTCCGGTTTATATAAAACATTTTTCGAATAGTTCTGAACATACTGAAGCATTTTCTAAAAAGTTCCCAGCACTAGCAATGTTACATGATTTTTTTATAAATCAATACCGCCCGAAAGCCGAGTACTTAGAGAGAATAGAGTGATATGCTGTACGAAATGTCGGAGTACCGGTTTATCTAAAATTTTTTTTGAATAGTTCTGAGCATACTAAAGCATTTTCTGAAGAGTTCCCGACACTAGCTATATTGCAAAATTTTTTCTTATAAATTTATATCGCCCAAGCGTCGCGTACTTATTGTTAGAGAGAATAGAGTGATATGCTGTGTAGAATCTCGTAGTTCCGGTTTATGTAAAATATTTTTCGAATAGTTCTGAACATACTGAAGCATTTTCTGAAAAGTTCCCGGCACCAGCAATATTGTATGATTTTTTTATAAATTAATACCGCCCGAAAGCCGAGTACTTAAAGAGAATAGAGTGATATGCTGTACGAAATGTCAGAGTTCTGGTTTATGTAAAATATTTTTCGAATAGTTCTAAACATACTGAAACGTTTTCTAAAAAGTTCCCAGCACCAGCAATATTGTATAAATTTTTATTAAATTAATACCGCCCGAAAGCCGAGTACTTAGACAGACTAGAGTGATATGCTGTGCGAAATATTGGAGTTCCGGTTTATCTAAAATATTTGTCGAATAGTTCTGGTCATATTTATGCATTTTCTAAAAAGGTCCCTGCACTAACAATGTTGTATAAATTTTTAATAAATTTATATCGCTCGAGCGCTGCGTACTACTTTCTTTTAATTACTAATACGTCACTTTGATTTACTTCTCAAGCTGAAGAAATAACAAATACATAATGTATTTCAGAAGAGTAAAACTTCTAGCAATTTTCAAAAAATTTTTATTTTTACATTATGTATTTCGGGCGATATAAATTTATTAAAAAATCATACAACATTGCTAGTGTCGGGAACTTTTTAGAAAATGCTTCAGTATGTTTAGAACTATTCGAAAAATATTTTACATAAACCGGAACTCTGACATTTCGTACAGCATATCACTCTATTCTCTTTAAGTACTCGGCTTTCGGGCGGTATTAATTTATAAAAAAATCATACAATATTGCTGGTGCCGGGAACTTTTCAGAAAATGCTTCAGTATGTTCAGAACTATTCGAAAAATATTTTACATAAACCGGAACTACGAGATTCTACACAGCATATCACTCTATTCTCTCTAACAATAAGTACGCGAAGCTTGGGCGATATAAATTTATAAAAAAAATCTTGCAATATAGCTAGTGTCGGGAACTCTTCCGAAAATGCTTCAGTATGCTCAGAACTATTCAAAAAATATTTTAGATAAACCGGTACTCCGACATTTCGTACAGCATATCACTCTATTCTCTCTAAGTACTCGGCTTTCGGGCGGTATTAATTTATAAAAAAATCATGTAACATTGCTAGTAGTACAGTCATTTGGTTGTAAAAGAAGAGGTTACCTGGAAAGTTTTCCGGGAGTTTTGAAAATTGGTAATTTTATATATTTCGATGTGCTCTTTCCGAATTTCAACTTTGCCACCTCGTATCTTTGCCGCTCGCGCCGCCGTATTGGAAAAATGGCGCCTAAAAGCAGTTTTTTTGACAATATCTCCTTTCCGACTCATTCCACGATAAAAACATTTATATACAAAATGAAACTAGAGAAAATTTCCTACAATTTATATAATAACCTTTTTTTTCGTAAAATTAATAGTTTTGGCGTACGAGCGCCGCAAAGTGTAGTTCAACACGCGTTTTAGCCTAAAAACTCATTTCCACACCACCTTGAGGTAGAGTAAGCGGCGCGTTTTTTTTACCGTGGTATCCCCAGTAGGCCTAGTCCACATGCAATTCACTATTCTAAAATTTAGCGCATTCTTCTTCGCTTCGCTGTTCTTGATGGACCAGGTGTTGCGAGTTCATCGTCATTAGTACTGATCGAAACGTCACAGACCGAAATTTCTTCCACATCATCCGCGATGGGATTATCAGTTTCATCGCAATCCTCTTCGTTCTCGATTTCATCATACGTTTGCTCGAAACTTCGTCGCTATCTTGTGATGAAACTTGCGAGTTATCACAGGTACCACTACAATTCGTGCATATAACGGAGCACTTTAACCCAGCCTTTCTGCATCCACAGGCTTTCTGACATCTTTTTTTGCATTTGCAAGAAATAAGTTTTAACAAGCTTTCCGGAGCTGGGGGCTCGAGTGTGGTGACAGGAATTAGCCCGTTCCAAATCATTAACATGCTCGAGACGCTCAACAATCGCTCGACCCCAATCATTATTACGAGCTCGAGCAAGTTCTGAAATACTGTTTCTCATCGATAATCGCAAATGCAAAAAAAGATGTCAGAAAGCCTGTGGATGCAGAAAGGCTGGGTTAAAGTGCTCCGTTATATGCACGAATTGTAGTGGTACCTGTGATAACTCGCAAGTTCCATCACAAGATAGCGACGAAGTTTCGAGCAAACGTATGATGAAATCGAGAACGAAGAGGATTGCGATAAAACTGATAATCCCATCGCGGATGATGTGGAAGAAATTTCGGTCTGTGACTGTTTGAAAGTAAGGTAAAATATTCAAAGATAAAGTAGGACGCTTAAAGAGATTGTGTATTCGTCGATAACATAGAGCGCAAAAAGTTGGTAAGGATGGCAACAGTGGTAGCGACCGCTACTACTTCATAAGAGTTAGTGTATTACTACGCGTGAGCGGCGCATGCCGCGTGGAAACCGGAAATCGAGACGGTTCGAGAGAGAGTAACAGCGCATGCGTTAGGAAGGCGTGCGTGCCAGCGCCGAGGCGAGTCGCATTCGTGTCCGGTCCGTCCTACTAAGCACCTCGTAACGTGGTCGAGATTGTTCGGGAAGTTTATACGAATCGCATTACCATTAAGAAATCCTGCTTTCATTGCCAAGCGGTTACATACAATAAACGATTGTATTTTACGGACGGATCGCTTTACATCTCAACGAGACTATTGGATTCGACACGCTTGATCAAGCGTCGAGAGAGAGATAGATATCATCGTCACTGCAACTACGTTGATGTTCGAGACAAAGGACGACGGCCATTATACTACGTCGAGGTTCGATACGAAGGACGACGGCCATTATACGTAACTTGAGAATGATCGTTCCATATCTATCAATCCGACGATATTGGATCATTGGGATGAGGTCGTACTGACCATCATTTTGAGAATCTAATCTATACGATTTGGATGATTAAGGTAACATTTATCTTTTCTTCTCATACTGAGATCTGGGCAATTCGGCCAAGTCAAAGTTTGCTAGAATTACGTCTAGCACGGGAAAAAGGACTCAAAATCCTTTCCCTCATTTCAGATTCACGAGTTAACAAGACGTGTATTCGTCTTTAAAGAGTCAGGCCTACTATTATTATTTTCATGAGAAAGCATATTGATAAAGATTCTGAGCTCAGATTAACGTAATTTATTGTCATTATGGTGAGATTGCAATCCACATTATTATTCCTTGATTTATGTAACGAATCATTTAACGATCGAGTCAAAGCGCTTAATACTAAGTTTATGAAACACGTCAAATGAATCTGTGTTATACTAACAATTATATGCGTGACAAATTAGAGATATTCCGTTTATGTTCATGTATGTTGCTAATAATTCTCTGCGTTCATTAGAGTTATTCGGATTTGTGCTATTATCTCGTCTATCAAGCGAGTCGTATTACATTCCTTATTTAATAGAAGTAAATCATACTATCGAGGCATTACCTGCTTCGTTTCTTGTCTTTAAAACATTTGAGTTATAAACGTATACGTTGCGGCGCGTTACATATTAATCACTTTATGAGTATAAGTTCAATTGCGTTTCTTCTAACATACATTCGAAATTATTACTTCTAACATCATTACCGTATATTATTAATCTATTCTTTGCGATATAATTCTTCTATATTTTGTGTTCTTTAAGTTGAATTAATGTGTCTATTATTATTTACAAAAGCTATTCTATCAGAGTTAATTAATACTTAATAGCTCATCATTTTACATACTGCTTAAACGCACGGATTAGTGTCTAAAGGAAATAATCAATTGATTAAGAAGTTCTTCATATAACTTATATCAGAGTGAACGAGTTGACACATTGGTTTAATACTGATTGTTGTTTGCTTTATATGTGTATATTTATGCCTATGTATTATCTTCTCTTGATTGTGTTGGCAAAATGAGGATTCTTTCTTTGATAACGATTTGAAACTAGTTATACTGACCTACGCCAATACTTTTCAGAAAGGAAAAACTGAGATAAGTAATGTTCTTACAGAATTGTTCATAAAGAAGAAAAGGATATTTACTACTTCGACGAAGTATTGAATAAGAATAACAGACTCATTGAAAGGATCTTTCTACCTTAATTATTTCTTTGCTTTGTATTCATTCACAGCTCGTATTTATGTTCAACATTCGGACAGATAACAGACTTTGAATTGTAAAAAACTATACATCATATTGTGAACTTGGTTCGAATACACAATCTCAAATACAGTCCATCAATTTAGTTTTGTTTAAGGCTTCCTTCACTAAATCATAAGACCTGGCTCCTGCGCGAGCTAGTGCACTTTAAACAGTGACGTTTCGATCAGTACTAATGACGATGAACTCGCAACACCTGGTCCATCAAGAACAGCGAAGCGAAGAAGAATGCGCTAAATTTTAGAATAGTGAATTGCATGTGGACTAGGCCTACTGGGGATACCACGGTAAAAAAAACGCGCCGCTTACTCTACCTCAAGGTGGTGTGGAAATGAGTTTTTAGGCCAAAACGCGTGTTGAACTACACTTTGCGGCGCTCGTATGCCAAAACTATTAATTTTACGAAAAAAAAGGTTATTACATAAATTGTAGGAAATTTTCTCTAGTTTTATTTTGTATATAAATGTTTTTATCGTGGAATGAGTCGGAAAGGAGATATTGTCAAAAAACTGCTTTTAGGCGCCATTTTTCCAATACGGCGGCGCGAGCGGCAAAGATACGAGGTGGCAAAGTTGAAATTCGGAAAGAGCACATCGAAATATATAAAATTATCCATTTTCAAAACTCCCGGAAAACTTTCCAGGTAAAACTACCAAATGACTGTACTATAGTGCTGGGAACTTTTTAGAAAATACTTTAGTATGTTCAGAACTATTCGAAAAATGTTTTAGATAAACCGGAACTCCGAGATTTCGTCGGCATCTCACTCTATGCTATGGCAAACTAGCAGATAATTTTTTTAACGGATTTTTTTGGCAAAATTACCAGAACTATATAGTATCAGGAACTATAGAACCCGACTGTATGCGAGAAGAACTCTCTTTCATTTTTGATCTGCTAGAAAATGATCTGCTACGGGAAGTTAGCAGATCATTTTTTTGATCGACTGTTTTTTGGGTAAAATCGCCAGAACTATTACTAAAAAGTATCAGATATAGAACTCGACTGCATGCGACAACAACTCCCTTTTATTTTTGATCTACTGGAAAATGATATGCCAACTTCACCGACATGCCCATGGCCACGACGACGATGCCGACAACAGCAACGGCTCTGACGGCGACTGAGCCGATCGTATTAAACGTAAGTGTGAAAATAATGTGATAATTTCTTATTATTATTAATAATGTTAACACTTTGACGGTCGCACATATCACATGTGACGCATACGTGACGGCGTTCGACAAAGTGTTAATAATGAAATTTATTTACGTATATATATACGAAAATATGTCATTTTACTTAAAATATTTACTTTTTGTTAATGCCTGAAACGTTGAGCTCGTTGGTGCCGTTTACACCGCGATGCGAGGGAGAGGTAGAGGTCGAGGAAGAGGCAGAGGCAGAGGCAGAGACAGAGGCAGTGGCAGTAGTCCGGGTCCGGGAGTCAGGGCTATTAACAAATAAGAATATTGAAGCTCACGGCGCAAAGCTGGAACTTTTTTTAATCGATTCTTATGATATCCCGTAACAAGTGTGTAAAGTCTCTAAAATCAACTCGGCCCGCTTCGCCTTTTTTTATTGCAAAATATATAAAAAAACGCGTTTCTGTATAGTTTTCTTTAAATAACTCCTTCTGTGTTGGTCAAACGACAAAACTTGAAGAGAGGAAAATTGTTCGGAAGGAAATTTCCTATAAGAATAAGCTTTAAAAAAATTTAAAAAATTTGTTTAATTGCAAAATTGCAAAAAATACGCGAGAAAAGGGCCATTTTTACAGATTCCCGAAAACTGGGTTAAAAATTATCATATTTAAGCGGACATTCATTCAATGATACCTTTTAGTATGCTGAACAAGTGTGCACAAAGGCTCGCCACCAATTTTTATATGGCTGTCTATTAACAAATTATTTATGCAAATCGGGCGCTTGGCTCTCACGTCTGAACGGGTGAACTTATTTTGATGCACTTTATCGGAAATGAAAGGTACTTAACGATGTCTAGTTTATGAATTTAAAATAAAAATTTTTTTTCTTCTAAAATTTGACTATTATTTAAAACAATTTAAATTTCGCATATTAAATATTGTCGTTGTTTATTGGCGTAGAGTAATTCAAATAGCACCATTGGTTTGCGCTTAAAAAATCATGAATTAAAAAAAGTAGGTAAGCTAGGCCGGTTCTACCCCAAGGGCTCCGAGGGGGGGTGAGGGGCGGGGGGTATACCGCGGGGGGGAGGGGGGACCCGCGTTCGCGTTTTCGGGCGCCGCGGGGAGGGGAGGGGGGGGGACCGCGTGTTCGGGCGCCGCGGGGTGGAGGAGGGGGGGGACCGCGTTTTCGGGCGCCGCGGGGTGGGGGAGGGGGGGAACCGCGTTTTCGCCGCGCCGCGAGGAGGGGGAGGGGGAACCGCGTTTTCGCCGCGCCGCGGGGAGGGGCGACCGCGTTCGCGTTTTCGCCGCGCCGGTACGTGGAATTAAATAAATTTATATTATACATAGAAAATTTGCTTACCACCGCTGGATTTGAATCAGAAACCCCCGGCTCGTGAGTCAGTCACATCCCGCACTGTGTGACACAATATTGATGAATACGTTTTGTATTGTCTATATATGTTACAGTTATTGTTAGCAGTAGAGTCTCTTAGCAGTATAGGCCATGGTCTCTTAATTTTAGACAATAATATATACACTTAAAATAGTTTAAAAAATACTATTTCAAAGCAGTTAAAAATTACACAAAAACACACATAAGACACAGATTACATGGTGAAATTAAATATAATGGGTCTCCACATGACGAACAGAAGAGACCGTCCATTAGTATTGTGACGTTGCAGTTTCGCTGCATGGTTGCAGCGCCCCGCCGCCGTCACAAGGCGCGGGTTTCGCGACCTTTTTCATGCCCGAGGACGGTGCAACGAATCGATGCGAGATCTCCAGGGGCATATTATAATTGCGTTACGGTATTCTGATCCTTTATTTTATTTTGTATCATTGGCGTGGCGCCTCACCGAGCTGAGACTGGAGTTCCTGAGAGGAAGCGGAAGCGGAGTCGACGAGAAGGATAACGGCGAGAGATCGGACGACGGAAAGCGGATCGAAGCGACCCGCGGGCCGCCGAGAGCGACGGAGCGCAGGAAAACACGCGCACGGCGCGTGACACTGCGGCGGACGGACCCCTAATGGCAGGGCCCCGGGACGCCGGGGCTAAAATCAGCTCATCTGCCCTCCTCACACTGCTGATCGGATTCCGGGATAGGCGGCCGCCATTCCCGAACCGAAAAGGAGGAACACGGAGGCAGACACGTCCCGTCCGCCGCCGGGAAGAATCCCGGAAAATTTGCTACGCGGGCGAAGGGCCGTTTAGCGCCCTGCGGAAAGCCGTAATTCACGGCCCTACGCACGAATCCGCCGCGAGCCTGCGAGCCCACCCCTCATTGGTCCGCGCTCCAACGTCGCGGGGCCGCGTACGCCCGGGGTGGGGTGCGCTATCGATTCCGCCATCGAGCGAAATTTCGGGAGCATTCGTGGATCGTCCTCGATAACCGACGCACGTCAAAGGCCAAGTCGCGATATTCTCTTCGCGTTAAGTCGCATTTTGGGAGCTGAGTACGACGTCCGGCTGCTCTCTTTCGACCCTTGGGACGACGGCGAGGACCCTCGGGAGAGAATCTGCCTACGGTGAGGTTGCCTCGGTAACGTTTTATGTAAAGCCACGACACCGCTCCCCGGGTCGCGCTCTCGCTCGGGAAAATTCGCGATAATTAGCGTATTCGCCGACAAGGCGTATTTAGCGATCGATAGCGAGAGCGAGGGGCACCGGAATGGTCTCGTGGCCGTGGGATCGCGATCGAAATCTACGAACCTCTGGAGATCGCGGTAGGCGCGTCGATGACGACGTTCGATATCGCGAATACGCCATTTCTCGCGCCCTTCACGTTCACGACCGCGTGTCTCGTTATGCGTAGTATTTCGCCCGGTCGAACCTTAGATTCTGTACGCGTAATTAATGGCGTCAGAGGGATATTCGCGTTGGTGTAATCGCGTTACTCACGATTCGCGTTCGGACATTTAGACTATCCTCGCGATATCGGCTACGTTGAGAGATTATTCGCGGAAGGTTGTGGTTCGCCTTAAGATACCATTCGCGTCAACCTAATGTTGCGTCTCGTTATCCCTCGCGGTAATTCCGTATCTTTCTCGCGTTAATTCGAGTATTTCGCGTTATGCCGAGTGTCTCGGCGCATCATTTTTCGCGTTGGACGATCGCTGACGATCGCGTGTGTTGCGTTCGATCAGAATCACTGGCGTAATCTCAGTTCTTGCGTTAGGATAAATCGGTCATTTCGCGTTAGTTATAATATTGCTCGCGGTACTTCCGTATATTTTCTCGCGTTAGTTTAGTATTTCGCGCTTCGTCGAGCGCCCCGGCGCCTTTATTCTTCGCGTGAGGATATCCCTGGCGATATCACATGTTGCGTTCGTTCCTTCTTGCGTTGGGACGTTACTCGCGTCGCGTTCGTTGCGTTAGTTTAAGATTATTCTTTGCGTTAGTTTAAGATTATTACTTGCGGTAGATTAAGATTATGATTTGCGTTAGGTTAAGATTATTTGGCGACAGAATCCCGGCACGGGTTTGGAAACTTGCGTTCACGCGCTCCAAGCGTGGCGCATTATAATTTCGCGGTATTGCGCGCTATTATTTCGCGTTTATTTCCGTTATGTCGAAGTCAGTCGTAAGTTGTACCGATATTCTATGTTATTTGCCCGCGAACTTTTCTACTATTGTTAGCTGTGAAATTATATGATCTCGATGATTTTGTAAGTTTAGTTTTCCTCACACGTTCTCTTGCTGCGCCTTCCGCGCGTTTACTGAGTTAACGTAATTTTCCGTTTATTTCTGGCGTCCGCGTGATCATATTTTGTATTCGAAATTTGACGCCCGCGTTATCTACCACCTGCTATTTGCTTTTGTTTTGAAAGCCACATTGGCATTTACTGTTCATCCGGGGATCATTACAGAATAAATGTTATTCTTTATTTGTTAATGGCTTGAGTTACGACATTCTTTATTAGGCGTCACCCCGCCGAATACTGCGCTGCCCTTCATCAACCCCGCCCTGCTATTAGGTCGAGCTAGCCATTCCCTCGCACACCGACTTATTTCGTTTTGCGTCTCGTTTTTGGTTTCTCGCGATTTCGCGGACGCGAATTTACGCGTCTGGCGCCCAACAAGAGAATCGCTTCGTGAAGTGTCGGAGGTGCGAGAGAATCACCGGAGAGGCCTATCATCCCGCTCTCCTTTCCCCTTTTGATCCGGCACACGTCCCGGACCGTTCCGGGAGTGAAAAAGTCGTGACAAAATTTGGCGCCCAACGTGGGGCAGCCGAAGATCGTCGAAAGACAAGTACGTACAGGGCATTAGCGCTACGTGCGGGTGACGAAGATATCGGTGGAATACCTGACTATTGTGCTGAAATAAAGAGAACCTATTCTCCTATTATTTTCCTGTTTTTTTTGTGTTATTGCGATATTATTTGTGTTGTGCCATCTTGTGTTCTTGCATAATTTGTTTAACCCTTTTCTTTCAGCTTTACATGAAGAATTATCAGAAACATTAATAGAGTAAATGTGTTTGGGTGGGTTAGCGTTAGATTCGTGATATTCATTGCGGCCAAATAGCGCGTTGGAATTTGGAGAAAGCGCGATCGCGATACCATCGGAATTCTGTTTACGTCGGCGGAAGGCCGCTTCGGAAAAACTATTACTCTCGAGTTACCTTCACATTCCTTTCGCGTGTATTGTTCGCGTGTTATGCTATTCGATTTAAGAAAGGAACATCTTGATGAATAAATTTTCGCGAATTTAGTGAATGATTCGGTCGGACAGTTAGCGATAGTTTCTCTTTTTTTTTGGAGCACAGTAGGATTCCGTCGGTTTCTTGCGAGCGGTAGATTTAGCGTTTAAGAAGATTTTGCGATTTTTCGAAATGGATCCAATTGAGCTGAGCGACGAGTGGATTCTCCACGCTACTCGTGAACAGCGAACTGCCGAACTGAATCGCCGCGGGTTGTCTATCGACGGATCTGACACCGAGCTAGCGCTCCGGTTATTACGTTTGTTGACGGCCGCGCGCCGCAGTGGAGGCTCCGAAAGGGCATCCGATTCGAACCGCGTAGCCGACGCTGACTCGCACCGCATGGCGGACGCTGAGTCGAACCACCCGGCCGACGTCGCGTATCTCGATATTCCGGTAGGCGACATCCGCCCGGATAGCCCGTCCGCGGGAATAGGTGCACACTCGGGGCACAGCCCTTCAAGCGTCCCCGGAGATAACGCGCATAGGGCCTCTCGGGATACGAACGGCAATTCCGCGACGACCATCTATAATATCATGCGGAAATGGGACTTAAAGTTTTCGGGCGCGCGTGGAGAGGATGCCGAGACGTTTCTGTTGCGTGTCGAGGAGGGCCGCGAATTGATCCCCGTGGAGGACGAGGATATTCTGCGATGCCTCCCGTTCTTCCTATCGGGTATTGCGCTTTACTGGTTTCGCGGAAAGCGGGAGCGCCTGACGACCTGGACCGCGTTTAAAACCGCGTGGCGTACCCGTTTCGGCAACCCGGATTTTCAGTTTGCCCTTCGCGACGAGATAATGCGGCGTACGCAGGGGGAACAGGAGTCCGTAACGGACTACCTGACGTGCTTAAATACGCTTTACGATCGATTATCGCCGCCGTGGCGCGAGGAGGAAAAGGTCGGGTACGCACACCGACATATGCTTCCCCGGTTACAGACACAGATACATCGAGACTCGGTTCAAGATATGGACGCGCTCGAACTATGGGCCGCGCGTGCAGAGGCGAGTTACCGTGCCGCGCAAAACTATCGCGCTCCTCCTCCGCCAGAACGCTCTTTCTTCCCGGATTTAGCATACCGAACGCCCAAGGGCGCTAATCGCAACCCGGGGGGGAAACAACGCGACACCGTGGCCGCGCTCGGCGTGTCCCCCGCGAATGCGAGCGGCACAGGGACGGGGGCGAGAAAAGATAAGGCCGGCGGGCCGAAAGCGAGCGCCCCGGCCCCGGCCGCGACCGCCGCCCCTGCGACAGGCGCGTCGGTCGCTTCTCCGACTTCCGCGAGCGTGAATCCCGCCGCCACGTGTTGGAACTGCGACCAAGCAGGACACCTTTCGCGCGATTGCCAGGCTCCGTCGAGAAGGCATTGCTACCGTTGCGGAAAGGTAGCGGTTACCACCCGGACATGCCCGACGTGTTCGGGAAACGAATAGAGGAGTCGCGAAAAAGGGGCAACCCGACTCCTACCCCCTCAGCCCCCGAAAATTTATCAATGGGAACTCGGGATGCCGCGTATAGCGCGTATAGCGATCGAGGAGGCTCGGCCTCTCTCAAGTTCCTCCGCGTGCAAATCGCGGGCTACGAAATAAGCGCGTTAGTAGATTCGGGTTCAAGTCGTACGTTTGCCGGTCCGGAAGTTACGGCGTTAGTTAGGCAACTCGGTTTTTCGTTCACTTCGACTGGCGGGAAACGTGTGACGACCGCGACTAATCAAACCGCGAGAGTGAGGGGGGAGGTAAAGGTTCCCGTTAGCATACACGGTAAAACTCTGAATCTGAGGATTCATTCGCTACCGACTTTAGCGTTACCGTGTATCTTGGGAGTAGATTTTTTGAAAAATTTCGGGATAAATGTGAATTTCGCGAGCGATACTTGGAGTTTCGCGGACGATCTTTCGCGGCAGTATTCTTTTGAAAAAGGTTCGTCGAGTTCTCTCGCGAATGTTCGGGTGATCTTGTCCGAGAATGAAAGCGTAAATCTCGAGCCAGGTCAATCGGGGGAAGGGGAAAAGACACGAAAGCCTGAGGCGTCACCTCTCGTTTGTTGTGGGTTAAGTGAATTGACGCCGGACCAAGAAAAGCGTCTACAAGAATTTTTAGCGTCTCAAATTACGATTAATTCGGACAAGCTCGGGGCCACCACGTTAACCGAACATAATATCGAGGTCGGAGACCACCCTCCTATTAGACAGCGTTGCTATCCCGTATCGCCGAAAATAAAGGAGGCTATCTACGACGAAGTAGATCGGCTGTTAAAAGCCGGTATTATCGAGCCATCTCAGAGCGAGTGGTCGACGCCGATCGTGATGATCAAGAAGCCCAACGGGACGTACCGTTTTTGCCTAGATTTCCGGCTAGTAAATAACGTTTCGAAAAAGGACGCGTACCCGTTGCCGTACATGAACGGAATTCTCGATAAACTGCGAAAAGCCCGATACATTTCGACCATAGATCTGAGCCAGGCCTACTTCCAGATTCCGTTATCGAAAAGGAGTCGGGAGATCACGGCTTTCGCGGTACCGGGAAAAGGCCTTTTTCATTTCAAGCGGATGCCGTTTGGCTTAACGGGAGCCCCCGCAACCTTTCAGAGATTATTAGATCGGTTGATCGGACCAGAGATGGACCCGTACGCGTTCGCGTATTTAGACGATATCGTGGTGGCTACCGAAACGTTCGAGGAGCATCTCGAGTGGTTGAGCCGCGTTTTCAAGCGTATTCGCGAAGCGGGCTTGACAATAAACCCCGAGAAGAGCTACGATGGAAATAAAGTTGCGCTCCCGTTCTGGGGTCGGCGCGTCATTTCGCGTTGGTGTTGGCGTGCTCGCCGAAAGCGGCGTAGCGAACTTAGCCACGGTACAAGCCGGCGTACCGGGCTACTAAAGGGTGCATCCCCGTTGTAGTCGACGCGTCCTAAGAATAGAAGGGCGGTCGACTCTGACGAAAAATCGTCGACGCGTCCTAGGAATAGAAGGGCGGTTGACACTTAGCGTGGTTAAATCGTCGACGCGTCCTAAGAATAGAAGGGCGGTCGACATTTAACGTGGTTTTTAGGCGGTCGGCACCAAGCGCGAGGCAACTAATCGTCGTAGGCCATCGTAAAAGTCCGACTTGCGTCGTGTCGGTACACGAAGGGAAACGGTCGAAACTTGCGTTTCGAACTACGATTCCGAGGTTCTTGCGACGCGTGGGAAGGGGACTAGAATAAGGATGGCTTCTTTTTGTGTGATATTTTCTTTGTGTTTTGTATCGTCACATCTTGTGTTGGTCTGGAGCCCTTCGCTGGAGATCTCGATCGCACGAGCGCTCTCACGGTAGCCCCGGGGAGGCGAGTGACTAAAGTGGAGGCAACCGAGCCCGGTATGCTCCCTCTTGGGGTGGGGTGTTGTGACGTTGCAGTTTCGCTGCATGGTTGCAGCGCCCCGCCGCCGTCACAAGGCGCGGGTTTCGCGACCTTTTTCATGCCCGAGGACGGTGCAACGAATCGATGCGAGATCTCCAGGGGCATATTATAATTGCGTTACGGTATTCTGATCCTTTATTTTATTTTGTATCATTGGCGTGGCGCCTCACCGAGCTGAGACTGGAGTTCCTGAGAGGAAGCGGAAGCGGAGTCGACGAGAAGGATAACGGCGAGAGATCGGACGACGGAAAGCGGATCGAAGCGACCCGCGGGCCGCCGAGAGCGACGGAGCGCAGGAAAACACGCGCACGGCGCGTGACACTGCGGCGGACGGACCCCTAATGGCAGGGCCCCGGGACGCCGGGGCTAAAATCAGCTCATCTGCCCTCCTCACACTGCTGATCGGATTCCGGGATAGGCGGCCGCCATTCCCGAACCGAAAAGGAGGAACACGGAGGCAGACACGTCCCGTCCGCCGCCGGGAAGAATCCCGGAAAATTTGCCACGCGGGCGAAGGGCCGTTTAGCGCCCTGCGGAAAGCCGTAATTCACGGCCCTACGCACGAATCCGCCGCGAGCCTGCGAGCCCACCCCTCATTGGTCCGCGCTCCAACGTCGCGGGGCCGCGTACGCCCGGGGTGGGGTGCGCTATCGATTCCGCCATCGAGCGAAATTTCGGGAGCATTCGTGGATCGTCCTCGATAACCGACGCACGTCAAAGGCCAAGTCGCGATATTCTCTTCGCGTTAAGTCGCATTTTGGGAGCTGAGTACGACGTCCGGCTGCTCTCTTTCGACCCTTGGGACGACGGCGAGGACCCTCGGGAGAGAATCTGCCTACGGTGAGGTTGCCTCGGTAACGTTTTATGTAAAGCCACGACACCGCTCCCCGGGTCGCGCTCTCGCTCGGGAAAATTCGCGATAATTAGCGTATTCGCCGACAAGGCGTATTTAGCGATCGATAGCGAGAGCGAGGGGCACCGGAATGGTCTCGTGGCCGTGGGATCGCGATCGAAATCTACGAACCTCTGGAGATCGCGGTAGGCGCGTCGATGACGACGTTCGATATCGCGAATACGCCATTTCTCGCGCCCTTCACGTTCACGACCGCGTGTCTCGTTATGCGTAGTATTTCGCCCGGTCGAACCTTAGATTCTGTACGCGTAATTAATGGCGTCAGAGGGATATTCGCGTTGGTGTAATCGCGTTACTCACGATTCGCGTTCGGACATTTAGACTATCCTCGCGATATCGGCTACGTTGAGAGATTATTCGCGGAAGGTTGTGGTTCGCCTTAAGATACCATTCGCGTCAACCTAATGTTGCGTCTCGTTATCCCTCGCGGTAATTCCGTATCTTTCTCGCGTTAATTCGAGTATTTCGCGTTATGCCGAGTGTCTCGGCGCATCATTTTTCGCGTTGGACGATCGCTGACGATCGCGTGTGTTGCGTTCGATCAGAATCACTGGCGTAATCTCAGTTCTTGCGTTAGGATAAATCGGTCATTTCGCGTTAGTTATAATATTGCTCGCGGTACTTCCGTATATTTTCTCGCGTTAGTTTAGTATTTCGCGCTTCGTCGAGCGCCCCGGCGCCTTTATTCTTCGCGTGAGGATATCCCTGGCGATATCACATGTTGCGTTCGTTCCTTCTTGCGTTGGGACGTTACTCGCGTCGCGTTCGTTGCGTTAGTTTAAGATTATTCTTTGCGTTAGTTTAAGATTATTACTTGCGGTAGATTAAGATTATGATTTGCGTTAGGTTAAGATTATTTGGCGACAGAATCCCGGCACGGGTTTGGAAACTTGCGTTCACGCGCTCCAAGCGTGGCGCATTATAATTTCGCGGTATTGCGCGCTATTATTTCGCGTTTATTTCCGTTATGTCGAAGTCAGTCGTAAGTTGTACCGATATTCTATGTTATTTGCCCGCGAACTTTTCTACTATTGTTAGCTGTGAAATTATATGATCTCGATGATTTTGTAAGTTTAGTTTTCCTCACACGTTCTCTTGCTGCGCCTTCCGCGCGTTTACTGAGTTAACGTAATTTTCCGTTTATTTCTGGCGTCCGCGTGATCATATTTTGTATTCGAAATTTGACGCCCGCGTTATCTACCACCTGCTATTTGCTTTTGTTTTGAAAGCCACATTGGCATTTACTGTTCATCCGGGGATCATTACAGAATAAATGTTATTCTTTATTTGTTAATGGCTTGAGTTACGACATTCTTTATTAGGCGTCACCCCGCCGAATACTGCGCTGCCCTTCATCAACCCCGCCCTGCTATTAGGTCGAGCTAGCCATTCCCTCGCACACCGACTTATTTCGTTTTGCGTCTCGTTTTTGGTTTCTCGCGATTTCGCGGACGCGAATTTACGCGTCTGGCGCCCAACAAGAGAATCGCTTCGTGAAGTGTCGGAGGTGCGAGAGAATCACCGGAGAGGCCTATCATCCCGCTCTCCTTTCCCCTTTTGATCCGGCACACGTCCCGGACCGTTCCGGGAGTGAAAAAGTCGTGACAGTATATAAGGCCTGGTGTCATGTTTACGATAAACGTACAGCATTGAGAATAATCCACTGATTCTCACAATGTATGACGCACAAAACTTCACCTGTCCTGGAGTGAAATAACAGTATGTGCAGCACATCTTTGTCAGAGGATTTAACGCATTAATTTCAGCTTGATTCAACACTCTGAAAATTTCATCCGGAATATCCTCATCAGCCATTTCACTATCATAACATGAATCGTCTGACAATATAGCATCATCATCAACTTCCATTCCTTCCTCTTCATTCACTTCTATTTCTTCAGGCACTTCCATTTCTTCATCGTTTGCTTCAACTTCCATTCTTTCTTCTCCTTCAAACTGCAATTCTTCGAAATCCATTTTATATACACTTGCACTCACGACTTTTAATTCTAATGTTTATGGCCTGCGAGCTATACAGCTCTTAAGATGGCGAACCAATTGTCTGTATAAGCCGCACGAACAAGCACGCCAACCGACTCTTACTTCTAGTCCTCGACTACTGAGCGTACCATCAAATTCATCCTTCTATATCCCACTATTGTCACATCGTTTGTTTATCATATCTAATTTCACCATGATCTCAGCATCCATACATTTGGGCCTCACGAAAAATCTACAATGTGCAGTTTTGCACGTGTGCGATGAAGTCACCGCGAGACACGTATGTTCATGAAAACGATATCGCGCCATTAACTTTCAGTGGTTTAATCTGTATAACTGCTATTGAACCGCTATCAAACTTCTTTAAAACAGCTATCAAACAACAACTAAAAACAGCTATCAAACAACTAAAAACAACTAAAAACAACTAAAACAGCTTTAAAAACAGCTATCAAACAACTATCAAACAACTAAAAACAGCTTTTGAACAGCTAAAACAGCTTTTGAATAGACTTTAAACAACTAAAAACAGCTATCAAACAACAACTAAAAACAGCTATCAAACAACTAAAAACAGCTAAAAACAACTAAAACAGCTTTAAAAACAGCTATCAAACAACTATCAAACAACTAAAAACAGCTATCAAACAGCTAAAACAGCTTTTGAATAGCTTTTAAACAACTAAAACATCTATATTATATTACAAACTATGTGGGAAAAAGAAATAAAACATTTTATATATACATATATAGTTTATTTTAAAAAATTATAATTTTTTCTGGTGTCGCAACCACCAGTTACATATTTTTAATACATTTTGTAATGCGCATTTCTTAACATGTTTTTCACATCTTATAGTATTAGTAACATCTAGATTATTTAAAGATTCGATATCTTCGTAATCGGCATCCAAAGTCTCAATGTTTAGATTTTTTCTAGCTTTATTCTCAAGTAGATCCACCAGCCATTCTCGTTTCTGGCATCCCTTGACGTACACAAGAGTCGACGTCTCGTCGCCCTCTCCAAGCACGGCCGATGTAATTAAATGTTTCGCCATGCTGTATGGCACGTTTCCATCCTCCCATCGTAGTCCATGGTGATTTGCAATCAACCAAGAAGCGCATGATTTGTCGGATTTCGTGAGGAGAATCCATGGCATGGGACATGTAAAAATGTAATGCGCCAAAACGGTCCTGTTTCTCAGAACCGCCACCTCCTTTACGACAAATTTCATCCCGACGGTGAAGCCTTGCAGATCGACAAACGTTGGTACGATCATGACGAAACGACGGAGCAATCTGTATCTTATCGCGGTACATCAGTGTATCTTATATCGCAATACCCGCTGATATTGCAATTTACATGATTTTGCGCACTACGTTCGACAATGGACAGTATTCGATTACGCGATCATGCAAAATGAGACAATAGGCGGTAGTATTTGCCGGTACATTCTCTTTGCAGTCAAATTCTATTCGCACATCCACGGTGGCGCTCTTGACAGATTCGTTTTGTCGCGAGCAATCGATGACAACAAAAGGTCCTTCCATCAGGAATGTATACAAGCTGCAAAGCGTATCACTGGAATCGTATCCGTAATAAGCTTTACGAAAACGCGCATACATATCGAAAAGGACGGCGTATCGATTTTTGCCAAAATCCAGATTCAAGTCGTCGTACGGATAAAATTCAGAGTTTAGATAAAGTTTCACGTTGGTCAAGTTACAGTCATCGAATACGCTAACATTTTGAGACATGATATTCTTGCGCCCGGTCTGCAGCGCAAAGATAACGTATCGCGGCTTCTCCAGCTGAGTCGCCGTTTTGACGGCCCACGAATGCTTGGTCGTGCTCTGCAACATGGGGTACTCGTACAGATCCCACGAACGGAAACTAACACTAAGATATCGCCCGCTTTCCAAGGCCCGTAGCATGGATAGCTTATTGATCTCGTTTAATGTGACGTGAGGCATTCGCCACTGTACTTTAAACAATTCAATTTCCGGCTCCGTCGCCGGATTTCCCACAATGCAATTGTTGTCGCTGTGCGCTCGTATCAAAATTAATTCGTGACGAGCGTTAACAACCACGCGTTTGTAATCCTCGCAAAAGCCCAGCAACCTCTTGAGCGGTACGCAAAAGTTGAAGTATCCTTCCGGTATGCTCGATGAAACGTCCCATCCAGCATTCCGCATGAGTTGAGAATCATTATACGATAGCGATACATAGTTCTTGATGGTACTGGTTATTCCAACGTTTCTGTTGCGATCAATCTCCACACCGTTGAGCTCGTATCGAATCTCATCGAACATGAACGCTGCACAATTATTCGCAAGCGTTGCCTGAGACTCGTCATTCCTTTTCTTTATCGTCAATCTTCCTTCAACGTAGAGAAAGCTCTCGCACGGCAACGTGTATAAATCCTGTTGTTGTATGGGTATTCTTATCTCATCGTTATGTCCAAACGTTGTGTTGGCGTACGGATTGTACGTGTGTGTCTCAATCTTGACGACGCTGTCGTCAAAGATCGGTTCACCTCCAATGTTTAAGATATTAGCCATTTCGTACGACGAAACCCAATGATTTCAGAAATTCAACGTTCGACGCAGTGAGTTTCTTCTTTGGCGATCGGATTGTCTCTCTAATTTTGTTTCTCGTCTGTTGCACCTGCTCAGCTTCGTTCAGTACGAGCATCTCACGTTATCGCTGTCGTCTTCATACATGCAGTCTAACGGTGATCTCCTCTCCACGAAAATCAATCAATCGGCCGTCCTGATCCACGACGCGAAGCGTCAAGTCTGAAATGCTCCGTACGATGATCGGAAGGTAAATGATCTGTGCCGGCGTTTCCGATATCTTATATCCTGGAGGCACACTCGGTGAAAACTCGTGTATCGTGTGCACGTACTTGTCGTTGCTGTACGCACCCGCGGTCACGTTACACTCTATGCGAATGATGTTTACATTGATGATATTTATCGGAACATCCGATTCGTGCCATTGTCGCGACTCCAGCACGCGATTCGCTGAAAATCCCAGCAGCGATCCAATGTTGTTCGGTTTGGTGAAATTTATCCGATAAGCGCACTTGATCTCGCTCTTCATCGTATTGTTATTAGCCCGAATAATAATCAATGGGTGCGATTCATCTTCGTTTATCGAGACATTATTGGATTGATCCCATAAAAGAGCGCGTTTCAGATACATGTCTATATCACGCAGTTCGTACGATCCTTCGGGAATGGTAATCTCCTTGTCGTCGTCATAGTAGAATTTATTGTTCGACGAATTTACATTCGGTATCGTGTGATAGGTTTCAAAATCTGTCAGACCGAGCTCGTAATCGCCATCGCTCAAATCCACGGCGGGAAAGTAGCTTACCGCGAGGATGCTGCTCTTGCCGGTGAGCGTAAATGTCAGTGACATGTTTGAATGAATACTGAGATTAAACAGCGTAACGCCGGTCTTTAAATTGATTGTCAGCCGACTGTAGAAAACGCAGACACAGTTGTCCACAATTGCTCTGATCGTATCGCTGATATGGCGTGCGATTGTACTCTATTACATTGTTCTTTAGATACTGCGCCAATTCTCTCGGTGGTCGAAGATTGCCAAAACTGTCGAAATATATGGCACGATCTCCCCTCTTCGCGTACGCCACCCAGTGAGTACCCGGTCCCTCAGTATTATCCAAATTCACGATACCGCTCTCGTTTCGACGTACACCACCGATCGGTAACGAGTCGCGCATGAAAATACCTCGAAAATATGGAATGCGCATACGCTTTGCCAATTGTTGCAGTTGTACGTTGGTAGTTACGCCCTGGGGAATTTTTAGCGTCTCTTCCACGTTTTTTTTTTTTTCGAGACTCCCCGTCCGCGTTTGTACGGAGCGAGATAAAGCCCGTGACCTTCCATGGCGCGATTGTGACGTTGCATCTCTTCCAGCTGACGCCGCGCGGCTTTGTTATCGTTCACGGCCTTTGCGACTCCCGCCGCTCCGCCGACCAACGAACCGAGAACCCCTAATAACGGTAGGATCGGTAGGATACCACCGCGTTTCGCTATTGGAAGTATTCGCTTGTTCTTCTTCTTTTTCTTCGTTTTCAAACCCATACCGAGTTTTGTTTTAGCCTTCATGGCCGCCCAGACGGCTGTAGCTGCAGCTCTCTCTCCGAGAGTCGAATCGTTCGCGGTGACACGTTTTCGCGCTTTCGCGGCGAGTATATTGTCTGCCACGTGTCGTTCTGCGAGATCGCTGCTACGCGAGTAGGCTATGTCGTGCTCGCGACACGCTGCGTCCAGTGGATTAATACCCCGATCACCTCTTGCCAATCGTGTTTCTAAATGAGTTCCCGGACCGCAAAATTGATAGCCGGGAATGTGTAATTCGATCGGAAGCGCGTTTATCGCGCGATTCAACAGACCTCGACCTATCTTCGGCGGCATTCGCCGCAGTTTTTTATCAACGGCGGCGGACCGTCGATGTGCGTTTGCTGACACGGCAAATTATAATGTATTAAACAGCGGCGGTATTGCTGAACCTCCGAATTTGCCTTGATATGTTCGGGAAGCTTATCCCACAAATAATCTATATGATTATAAAACTGCCGTAGTAGAATGACCTTTGGTATATACTTTAACTGCTCGGCGGTTAAATTGTAAATATCGCTGTTATCCGACACGAGCAAAAACATTTTAAAGACTGAGCATCTCAGCTCTACGCGCCTCTATAAATAGGCCAGCTTTCTCGATACTGTTTTTCATTCGTTGTGGAGGGGAGGTAAAATGCGGTTCGTACGACAATCGCGGACGATCAAAGTGACAAACTTTGACGATAGGATACAGTTAACGAAAGAGGTACGCAAACATGGAGACATGCTACCGATTTCTATACGTGGTATCATCTGCGGTCCGTCGAATTGCGGCAAGACAAACGTCTTGATAAGCTTGCTGGAAAGTCCGCACGGTGACGGTCCGTACGTTTCGAGAACGTGTATGTGTACTCGAAATCGTTGCAACAGTCGAAATACCGATATTTGGAGAATATACTAACACCGATAGAAGAAATTGGCTACTTTACGTTCTCGAATAACAGTGACGTCATTCCACCGAGCGATGCGCTCCCGAATTCTATTTTTATCTTTGATGACGTGGCATGCGACAAGCAGGATACGATAAGAGAATACTTTGCAATGGGCCGGCACGCGAACGTTGACTCCTTCTATCTTTGTCAGACGTATGCAAAGATACCGAAGCATCTTATACGCGACAACGCGAATTTATTGATTCTGTTTAAACAGGATGGTACCAATCTGAAACACATATTCAACGATCACGTAAACACAGATATGTCATACGATAATTTCAGTAAATTGTGTCATACATGTTGGCAACAAAAGTATGGATTCGTGGTGATAGACAAGGACAGCGCGATTTCGAATGGTCGATACAGAAAAGGATTTAACGACTTTGCGATACCGAAACGTGGTTAGTTGTTGTCGACGCGCCGATTGAACAACGTTATCGCGACATGGACAGCGGCGAGGAGATTAGAGAGCGCGAGAGGATAGCAAATCAAATTGCGAAAACGAGCGATTCGATTCGCAAAAAGTATCACGCCTTGAAAACTGGTAAAATGGAGGATGATATCGCGTTGGAGAGACACTTTAAACCAATCATCGAGCCTCTAAGGCAGATTGCCGAAAACACCGTTGGCAAAGAATCTGACGTGTCAAAGATTGAGAATGAAACGGCGTGGGAAGACGAAGAGCCAAAGTTCAAACGAAAACGACCAAACGCCTCGTTTAACGACTCTGTAATGGCTTTAACTCCGGTTACGTTGAAACGATCGATAAATGTGCCATCTAATTTGAGCGAAATAACCAAAATTTTACAACCGCATAAATCGAAACGATCGACAGGTCCATTGAATGAACCACCGATAACCTCTGCGCCTTCCGTGCAACCCACAATGCTCGAATCACTCGCAAACGAAGATGTTTTCGAAACCACGGATGACTCACTCGTGACGTCCGTTCGACAGCAGTTGCAAACATCTGAGGGTCGAGAAACGTTGCGAGATCACTTTGGTCTATTGGGCCAAAAGTACGTCGGGGCAGTTCTGAGCGGCGATCAAGAAAGCGGTATAGACACCGTATACGGCGTTTATTTCAGCAACGATGGAATGATGCTCGGTAATAAACGTTTTGACGTGAACAACGCGGACAACATAATTATCGACGGCATACGATACGCTAGCACACGCGGTCTTTACGAGTTGATCTTTAAGAAATTTCCCAATGACGATATCTACACGGAGGACGATATGCAAACATACAAGAGCATTCTGTTGACGACGAGTGCCCATAAACGCAATTATGACGCTCGAATAAATGGCAACAGGGGATACAAGTACACAGAAATAATCGCACCGTTGATTTCGGGTAAAAAAGCTGGAAAAGGTATACCGCGTGCCATGACATTAAACGGCAACAAGATCGACCATATAATTGCATCGTCGATTTCGGGTAAAAAAGCTGGAAAAGGTATACCGCGTGCCATGACATTAAACGACAACAAGATCGACTTTGTTCATTGGGACGATCCCAACGAGCTTGTAGATCGTCTCCGATTGCTCGAAGCTTCGCGCCTAGCGGGTCACACCGGTCACGATAACAAGATCCTGTCGATTATCGAGGAACTTTGCGAGGCTGGACTTATTATAAATTAAACCGCGCGTCGGCGAGTCGTTCAATCAACATCGAAATGCCGATCAACAAGTTTGGTATATCGCTCGGAAGAGGCGGTGCGGAACCATACTATCAATGGAGCGGATTAATCAGAAATTACGTGCGCGATAACGCTCTTTGCATGGTCGCCACCGACTTTGACGCGAAATCGCGCAAGATTCGACGGATAGCGCCGCCTGTAGATGATGCAGCCAATAAACGTTACGTGCAGCAGAGCGTGCAAATTTTGAAAGATCAGCAGGATGAAATCGAGAGAAAGATGGCCGCATTCCAGAATAACGTGCAAATTACCCTAAACGAACTTCAAAAGATGATTCAAGATGTAATTGCAAATCATCGCGAATAGATAAGAACGTACATCTGATCTCTGCGTCAGTTGCGCGTTAGCGTCATGGCTAGTAAGAAGCAATCAACTGAGAAACGGAGGCTGGTGGAAGAACTACACGCTCCTGCGAGAAGAAATTTTTTGCGAAGACGCGTCATAGTGCGCGGATACGATGACCTGTGGCAGGCGGATGTGGTCGAGATGCGTCCATACACGCGATTCAACAGAGGCTACTACTACATACTCACCGTTATCGACGTGCTGAGCAAGCACGCATGGGCCGTACCGCTCAAGGCCAAGAGCGGAACCAAGGTTACTACGGCGATAGCGAAAATAATTCGAGACGGCGGAAGATGTCCGAAAAATCTGCAGACTGACAAGGGGAAAGAATTTTACAACGCAAACGTGCAGAAACTCTTGAAGAAACATAATATCAATCACTATTCGACCTATTCCATAATGAAGGCATCGGTCGTCGAACGATTCAATCGCACGCTCAAAAACGATATGTGGAAAATGTTTACGCTCAACGGAAATTACAAATGGATCGACTCGCTGCCGGGTCTCGTATCGGATTACAACGCGCGAAAGCATCGAACTATCGGCATGCGACCCATCGATGTTACCCCCGCGATCACCGACAAGCTCCTAACAACGGTGTACAGCCACGTAAAGATCGCTGCTCCCGCGCGATTCAAAGTGGGCGACTTGGTACGCGTGAGTAAATTCAAGACAATCTTCGAGAAAGGATACACGCCAAATTGGACCACGGAGGTGTTTAGAATCGTCAAAGTGCAGAAAACTAATCCCGTGACGTATCTGTTGGAAGATTCCTGCGGAAAACCCGTCGCCGGCGGCTTCTACGAATACGAGTTACATTGCGTTGCCAATCCCGACGTGTATCTCGTTGAAAAAGTTTTGCGCAAAAGGGGGGATGAGGTTTATGTAAAGTGGTTAGGATTTGATAATTCACACAATTCATGGATACACAAGAATAATGTATTGTAAAAATTTATTACAATATAAAAACATATTATACATACAAATGAGTCATTTATTTTCATACATATCTAAATGTATTTACAATTGTATTTTACAATGGTATTTTATAATGCCCCCATGGCAGCGTCTCGGTAGAACCGGGTATAATGTATCGTTTATCATCGTACGGACTTAGAGCTATTTTCGTTTCGGACACGGTGTATACCTCGTGCTGTTTGGATCTTATGCAGGTCTGCTGTCGCGTCATTTCAATTTCGTCGCTCAGACACCGCGTGTAATCGTCGAACGTTATCGACCTGGCTACGACGTTACTCTTAACACCTTTAGCTTTTTTCGTATCTTTTTTACCGTCGACTCGCAAGGCGTACATCTTTGCTCTAAGCCCGACGAATTCGGTCATTATCGCACCGTTATTTTCGTCTTTCATTAAGCCCGGTACTTTTTTATTGGCGAGTGGGATACCGTACGCATTATCGATCGCGTAATCGCTAGTGTCAAATCTAATAATGTGGCGCTTCATGGTGTCATACACATCGTCGCACTCGATGTGATAAATGAGACTGTCCGTATCGGTGTACGTGACTTTACACTTGTCGCGATACAACGGTAACATGTACTCGTGGTGAAATTCGTACAAACATGTCTTGGATATATCGAGGATGTACATACCCACATAGATTGGTTTGTCGAACTTCACCTCGAGTTTTCGCATTTCTATTGCTACTAAATTCTCCGAAAAGACGCTTCGGCTATGAAAATTTGGTTTCGCGATTATTGCCTCCGCGCCGTATCTACCCTCCCAATGAGTCACGAGTCGCACGTCAACGTGATTGCGCACATTTTCCATGGTTTTGCTAAACACAGCATTGTTCATCAATTTGTATAAATTTTTCTTGAAATCATTCTTGGCCAATGTTCTAAATTTCGTATTAAGTTCTATATAATCGCGAAGCCATGGAGATTGCGCGAATTTCAATATGCGGTGAATCTTTGATATACGGAGACCGTGACGAGTACACTGCTGCAGGTTGCGATAATGTATGACATAACGTTTCTTATCGTATAATGTTGCGAGGAGCTTGTCCTGCCGCTTACCGGGTGGTTTATCGCGCGTCGGACAGAACGGTAGGTCAGTGTGCGCGTCGTGAAGATGTTGCGGATATTCCAAGTCGACTTCGAGAATGTAGCCTATCGTGGAATCCAACGCGACATCCATAACATTAAAATCGGTTACGTTGTCGACCCATTGAAAATCTGCGTAAGGCAATGGTTGACACATTGCCCAGCCGTATAAGTTGTTTACGTCGAAATACATCAGATATGACGACGGTTTCGATGGATCGTGCGACTGCATGTACTTGTTGTTGGCCAGCGCGTATCTGTTCGAACATTGACTCAAACCGCCGCGTATGCCGCGTTCGATAAACATGACCATGTCAATGTCGGTGAGCAATTCGAAATTGATACGTGTATGCTTCAACATAGCATCCCACGTAAAACCCGGTAGAGTATAATAATACGCGGGATCGAGTCCATAACTCGCGACGCAACTATCGCGAAAATTTTCAAAGATATCGGCTAACAGCAAGACATCGGTTTTGAGATATAAATCGCTGTAGTCACCGAGCGTTCGAATGGAGAACCGCTGCCAGACGTTGACGGCGTGCGCGTAATCGCTCTCGGATACGGTGTCACCTGTCAATGAACTATAAAACGAGTCGCGCGGTGGTAAACACGAGTCCTCCAACTTTTCGACGCAGTCAATGTACTCGTGCGGAAATACGCCTTTTCGTGTCAGCAAATCAAAATTTTCTGCGGATATTTTACAAAATTCGCGTTGCAATATTCGCAGTTTATCCTTGCTGAGATAAGATGCCAATTTGTCGAGACTAGCGGTGAGAAACTTGTACGAATCGATAAATCGCAATTTGACGCAAGTTTTCTTATCTTTATCTTCGGTGCTTTTAACGTTTTTCGTAAACAAAATATATTTCTCTTTTGTAATTGGGAGCAAGTCTACATGTCCTTCGTACGCTGTTGCTATTTCCGTTATAATAAAATGCGCGTCGTAGCCCGATAAATTATGAAAAACTATGGGAATGCAATGCGAATCTTTGTAGTTTAGATTACAGTTTGAGTGCGCGGGACCTCTGTACTGACCGGTCAGATGACAATGATCGCGTACTCGCACGTCGTCTGGCTCGAACGGTTTTTCGCACACGTGACAGTGCGTTGCGCTGTTAAACTTTTCCCACTCGTCTCGCGTGAAATCCGCCATGGGTACATTAGTGGACAAGATTGTCTTTACGTCGTGAGCTAAACGTCTTAGCTCCTCGGCGAACCACGCGACGCAATCCTTATCGCGACGAAACCGATACATTGATAGCGAGTCGTCGTATGAGCAACGCACGTAGTACCCTATGCTAAACACGCGATGATGTTGATATGTGTACCTGGACGTTTCCGGATCCGCTTCCATCTTCTCCAGGGTACATTCCAGGTCGGCGTATACGATAAATGGAACTCGTTCCTTCCTGTTGTGATTTTTAAAGGCCAACCACTTGTCCTTATCGCTTGGTAACTTGATCGCGCAGTCGTTCATCTCCTGACAGTCGACGGTGTGGGCTTCCAATTTCTCGCTGGAGCTGAAGTAGTGCAAACATCTGTAAATAAAGAAATTTTTTTATATCTTTTACGTAAAAATTATTTTTATTATTTATTAGAATGTATACTCACCGATCGCAAAAGTATTTCCTGTGCTCTTTTTTACTCAATTGCGAGCTCACGAGGCGGGACAGGTTCTTGATCCATGCAAAATGTCCCACGTTGTCGTCATGCACGTACAGCAGATTTACATGCCTGTCCATCTTTCGGTCGGTGAGGCGTATTGGCAGAATAGCAAGTTCCTTGTTTTTTTTCTCGATGCTGTAGACGTTGATGGAGATGTCGTTGTGATCTTCAAACCGTTTAATTTGATCCAACGTCATTGGAAACTTAATGTGTGTTAGATTTAGCACCGACGTGTAATGTGGATACGACGATTCCCGTTCTGCATGTCTCTTGGCTGGATGCAGAGCAGCCACCACTGACCATGCGAAACATGCATTGTCCATTGATCGCACGTTTATTACCGCTCTCTTCACTTTAATTTCTCGCGGTATTTCCACAAAACACCCCGCGTGCAATGGATTATATTTGTTTACGTTAACAGTCAAATTGAGTATACGCGACAACGCCTCCTCGGCGACGGAATTCCTCCAGCGATGTTAGGGTAGGCTCGATGACGTGTCGCTTGTACCACTCACACAGATCGGACTCACGAAAGAGTTCATAGTTTCTCGTTGCGATACTTTTATTCGCGCGTTTGTCACCCGCAACAAATTCACCATTAAACATTGTGTTTATTTTTACATTGTCATGTCGTTGCATGACGTTCCGCACACGATCGAGTACAATGTCTCTCGCATCTTTGAGAAATTGATGAGGGTCGATGTGTTTGGAATTTATTACCACACCGGTCAGTATACGACTTTCAAAGGCCGTATCTATCTCGCGCCATCTGAGTTCTGTCTCACTCGCACTGTATCCTGCACCCACATGCACGAAACGTTGACGTACCGAGTCTTTCAGACCTTCGAGTCGTGCGATACAGGCGACCAACGACTGTTTGAGACCGATCGCTAATCGTGGCCGTTTAATTCGGCTTTGTTCTTCCAACGATTCGATAAACTCGTCGCATCGTTGCTCCCACGCGGCAAAGCCTTCCTTCGAATTTAAAAGGGTGGATTGCTCCAACAACTCTTGCTCCATGTTCCTCTTTCTACCACAATTTGTTGCACTCGCGACTTCCAGTTTTCGACTACTGAGCGTATCCCCCAGATTCGTCCTTCTATATTCTACTAATGATGCATCGTTTGCTTTTTTATCATATCTAATTTCATCTCAACATTCGTACATTTGCGCCTTCCGAAAAAATGCAAAATTTGCAGTTTTACACGTGTGCGATGAAATCATTGCGAGACACGTATGTTCTTGAAAACGATATCGCGCCATTGACTTTCGGTGATTTGATCTGTATCAATGCAGCAGCCGTACATCGGCGCTATTTGCAAAATTTGCAGTTTTGCACGTGTCCGATGAAATCATCGCGAGACATGTATGTTCTTGCAAACAATAATGCTCCATTGACTTATGCAAAATTGCAAAATTTGCAGTTTTGCACGTGTTCGATAAAATCATTGCGAGACACGTCGCGACATGTTCTTGAAAACAATAACGCTCCATTGACTTATGCGAAATTGCAAAATTTGCAGTTTTACACGTGTTCGATGAAATCATCGCGAGACACGTATGCTCTTGAAAAAAAAATCATATTTGATGCTATTGACCGATGAGGTGATCTCATCACGAATGTTCTTGACAAAGATATCACATTTAACATATATGTGGTGGTGGTCACCATGCAGCAGCCATACATTGGCGCTATTTGCAAGATTTGCAGTTTTTTGTATGTATAAATGGTCTGCGAGGATTCTAGAGCGCAGTCAAGAGTTTGATACGGTTCGAGTACGTCGCAAACAGCCTCCAGTTATAATGAACACTCACGGTGCGAACTACTACGTTCCGATTCAGGATGAAACGTGCGAGAAACAGCACAATGAGTAAGTACCGCTAATTTTCGTATATACTTGTGCAAAAAAAAATCTTTTATAAACATAATTGTATTTTTTTCAGTTTTGATAAACCTCGTTATACGCCTCGTATTTTGGGAAGGAGATTTGCCTTGACATCGACAGCATATAAATTTTTGGATGTTGGAATCAACGCGGGACCTATGTCCTCTGTGGATATACTTATTGGTAATAATCGAGGCAATCGGATAATTCTGCCTCATGCAACGTGGGTGACATTCATCGAAAAACGTGCAGATATTCAGCGACTCGTGCAGTCACCGGCGCCATCATCGCTAGCGTTTCGAGATCTGGAGCTCGTTAAAATACGTGACGCAGATATGGTAAAATTGACGTCGTGCGACACCAGCTTGTACATGAAACCGTCAACTGTACTCTTCCTGTTCGAACTAGAACATTGCGTCGAAAATGTGTATTTTCAACTATGCCAAAATGTTCATGGCGTAAGTGAAAATTTTAAACAATTTGTAACCATTTTACGCCAAAATTGTATCACCGATAAATGTAATGCAATTAGAATCTTGCATGAAGTTTATGATAAAAATTCAATTATTGATTGCGAACTGTTGGCGTATGCTGCAGATACTATTGTGTATAATGCGCTACATGATAAATAAATGCATATAATATAATTTAAAAAGTTTTAATTATTTTTCCTTTTCATTTACCGTTCCCTGTCATTAAGCTGTCTTCGTTTATCGTTTAATTAAATGTAATATTAAAAATTAAATATTAAGATCTAAACGATTAAATATCGTTGGCGAAGAAAAGATACGCGATCGTGAGCGAGAACACGAACGGGAGCCGGGAGCCGGGAGCGAGAAGACGCGCGCGAACGGGGAAAAAGAACGGGGGCCGGGAGCGCGAGAGACCGCGCGCGAGGGAGAGAGATAACGCGAATGGGGCCGGGAGCGAGAGAGAGACCGCGCGAACGAGAAGACGCGCGCGAACGGAGGACGGGGGCGCGAGAGAACATCTACGAGGGGGAGATAACGCGAGCGGGAGCGTGCCGTGTGATGTCACGCGGACCGACGCGGCCATTGCACGCGGACTCCGCGGCGCGGCGAAAACGCGGTACCCCCCTCCTCCGCGGCGCGACCGAAAACGCGAACGCGATCGCCCCTCGCCCCGCGGACCCCTCACCTCGCGGCGCCCGAAAACGCGAACGCGATCGCCCCTCGCCCCGCGGACCCCTCTCCCGCGGCGCCCGAAAACGCGAACGCGATCGCCCCTCGCCCCGCGGATCCCTCTCCCGCGGCGCCCGAAAACGCGGGTCCCCCCTCCCCCTCCCCACCCGCGGCGCGGCAAAAAACGCGAACGCGGGTCCCCCCTCCCCCACCCCGCCCGTGGCGCGGCAAAAACGCGAACGCGGGTCCCCCCTCCCCCCCGCGGTATACCCCCCGCCCCTCACCCCCCCTCGGAGCCCCTGGGGTAGAACCGGCCTAGCTTACCTACTAAAAAAAAAACGTCCCGATACGACCAATAGAAGCCGAGATAATTGACTTTTACATAATTAATGATTACAGCTAAACTATTTCATATTTTTACTTGAAATTTGGTGTGAAGGTACTGGAGTCCTGGAGTGAGTGCTATAACGGTGGAATTTTTTTCGCTGCAATTCGACTGCCAGGTTCGGGAAGAAAAATGTCGAATACAGCGGTTTTAGAGCGAGAGCGCTGGAGCGGACGCAGCCGCGCGAGCCGCCGCTGCGTCCGCCAAGCTCGCTTAATTAACAATTACTTTTCTCTGTAACAAAAGCACGTATCCAAACGATTTATTTTTAATCTGTTTGAAATTTTCCGATTTTTATAATTATCACATTATAAATGTCATATTCTCAGTATTAACGGAGATAAACAAGATATATTAGGAAAAATACGTATTAATTAATAACAAATTATTTTTGTGATATTTTATACTGTATTGTATGTTGTATATTGTCAATTGTATGCTGTATTGTATATTGTATAATGTCAATACAGATAGAAAATAGGTTTTCTACACACTTATTTTACTTTATTTTACGTAAATTTTTCCAAAAAATGTGTAGACAACCTATTTTCTATCTGTATTGACAATATACAATATACAATACAGTATAAAATATCACAAAAATAATTTGTTAATTAATACGTATTTTTCCTAATATCTTATTTATCTCCGTTAATACTGAGAATATGACATTTATAATGTGATAATCATAAAATTCGAAAAATTTCAAGCAGATTAAAAAAAAAATCGTTTAGATATGTGCTTTTGTTGCAGAAAAAAATAATTGTTAATTAAGCGAGCTTGGCGGACGCAGCGGCGGCTCGCGCGGCTGCGTCCGCTCCAGCGCTCTCGCTCTAAAACCGCTGTATTCGACATTTTTTTTCGCCAAACCTGGCAGTCAAATTGCAGCGAAAAAAATTCCACCGTTAAAGCACTCACTCCAGTACCTTCACACCAAATTTCAAGTAAAAATATGAAATAGTTTAGCTGTAAGGGAGACCGGGGCTAAGCCGACACTATTTTTTCAAAGGCAATTTTTAATATTTAATTAAAATTTTTAGGCAAATTCAATGGTACATATTTAAAGAGTGATTCTTCAGGTACAAAATTGATTCAGGAAGTTTTGCTGTACGTCGCTTTGTTTTGCCGCCAGGAAAGAAAAAGTGACGCGAAGACAAATTTTCGAATTGAAAAATGCCGGGGCAAACTCGACACCCCGCCGGGGCAAACTCAACACTTTGTCTGATCGACACAATTTGCTCTGGAACTTATTTTTTACTGTCTGAAAATGAAAATACATTGTTTATTGTGTATTTAAAAAGTACAAAAATTCGGAATAAAGTAGCTAGAACAATCATTTAAAATAATGAGAACAAAAATTGTTGAACTTTCAATTATCTTCATCTAAACTCATGTCTGAAAAACAATTAATGCAGGTAAACTCGCGATCGGACGTGCGCATACATTTGTCATGAGCCATACGGCTGCATGACAAGCATCGTTTGTTACTGGGAGCCGACAAAACGGCGTGGTGTTGACTTTGCCCCGGACGTCGTTTTTCACTTTTGTCACTTCAAAAACATGAAAATTTTGAAAATATGCAAAAACGATTATCGGATTCATATAGAGCATCAAATTTCCCATCAAAATCACTTACCGGTAGATTCGCAAGAGTAAAGCTCGATGAAAGAGTAGACATTTTCGAGAGATCAGAAAAATTACTTTTCACTATCAAAAACGCTTATGTCGCGTTAAAAATTACACTATAACTCAGAATGTTACCAAATTCCGTTGATAATACTGGCACATAAAGACGCATTTACAGTAGGAAAGAGGCAAGTTTCTACGATAGATTTAAATTGGCAAAAAGCCTAGTGTCAAGTTTGCCCCGTTGTCGGCTTAGCCCCGGTCTCCCCTAATCATTAATTATGTAAAAGTCAATTATCTCGGCTTCTAATGGTCGTTCTATGGGACGTTTTTTTTTTAAATTCATGATTTTTTAAGCGCAAACCAATGGTGCTATTTGCATTACTCTACGCCAATAAACAACGCCGATATTTAATATGCAAAATTTAAATTGTTTTAAATAATAGTCAAATTTTAGAAAAAAAAAAATTTTATTTTAAAATAAACTAGATATCGTTACCTTTTATTTCCGATAAAGTGCATCAAAATAAGTTCACCCGTTCAGACGTGAGAGCCAAGCGCCCGATTTGCATAAATAATTTGTTAATAAGCAGCCATATAAGAATTGGAGGCGAGCCTTTGTGCACACTTGTTCAGCATACTGAAAGGTATCATTGAGTGAATGTCCGCTTAAATATGATAATTTTTAACCCAGTTTTCGGGAACCTGTAAAAATGGCCCCTTTCTCGCGTATTTTTTGCAATTTTGCAATTAAAAAAATTTTTAAAATTTTTTTCAAGGTTTATTCTTATAGGAAATTTCCTTCCGAACAATTTTCCTCTCTTCAAGTTTTGTCGTTTGACCAACACAGAAGGAGTTATTTAAAGAAAACTATACAGAAACGCGTTTTTTTATATATTTTGCAATAAAAAAAGGCGAAGCGGGCCGAGTTGATTTTAGAGACTTTACACACTTGTTACGGGATATCATAAGAATCGATAAAAAAAAGTTCCAGCTTTGCGCCGTGAACTTCAATATCTAATCCCCTAACTCCCGGACTACAGAGGCAGAGGTAGAGGAAGAGGAAGAGACAGAGGCGGAGCTGGTGAAGAAAAAAATATATCGGGCATCAACAAATATTATTACCCAAAATAATCTTCAATAAATAATAAAGTAACGATTAATATCTATATTTTATTTATGCATAGCTCTCTCTACTCCTAAATCCTTTCCTTCCTGAATTAGTGTTTATAAATATTTATTTCATTTTATTTACAATTTTTACATTTATAAATATATATATATATATAATATTATATATATATACATGTATATATTACATATATGTATATACATATATATATATATTTAAAAGTTATAAATATAAAAACTGTAAATATAATTAAATAAATATTTATAAATGTAACGTAGCGCGTCGTCGATTTGCCAACTCGAGACTTGGCACTCGGCGAGACACCGTACGCGATACCCGAAATGCGTGGCATCGTGGTATAGCCGGCGCGTGCTAGCGGCAACGCCGGCGACGTCACAGCTCAAGAGAGAAGGAGACAGCAGATCGTATATCTGTCCTTCTCTCCTCGCTCGAAGCTTGCCGAGCGCCGGGCCGGCCGAGCGCGGCCGCCGCGGCCAGCAGATCCCCTCCAGCTGGCTAGTTCGGACACGAACCATTAGCACGGACGCAAACCATGTGCAGTTACCGAGCGAAACGACGTAGTTGAGGCGCACTTTCTCAGGCGGCGCGTCGGAAAATGCGTTGCCACGAAAAAGCCCGAATCAGCCCGGATGGCCTCTCTCAGGTTTCTCTCTGACTCAGGTAACGAGTTAATTTCCTTTTCTTTAACCAATGATCGTTTATGGGAATGCGTTAGATTTCGATCTAGTGCGGAATCGACCGCATGGTCATATCACGTTTCCGATCATTGGTTCCAGATAATACGAGAGCACGACGAGAGAATCATTCATCTCTTACAAAGACGATGAGATAAATCCTCTGGATTCATTAGACTTTGTTGAAAATACTGAGCTCAGTAATTATAATTCTAAACTATTTCTTTGGTAAAATGGCGATCGTCGATAAAGTTCCTTCAATATTTTATTTGATTCATTAAATGTAACGATAATACTTTTCATTAACAACGTTATGTTAATCCTTACATACTTGAGTGTGATCAAATCAATCGTTTCTTTTGTAAACAAGCGTTTCATTAATTGTTTAACACGATTCAAGTACAAATCTGTCGTTTGCGTTTCTTTAACATTATTACGAGCGTTTTCTTTATAACGAAGATAAGAGATAAGTTCATATACATTCGTGCGAGCGTTTCATTAGCGATTACTTTAAGGTAAAATTAAGATATAATGATTTGAGCGATATTTACTTATTTAAAGAACGGACTTAACGTGTCAGTGTTAATGAATAATGCTATACATTGCATATATTCTATTGTTCATTGAGATTGAGAAATAATAGTTATCATATTATTGTCTCTTGGTTATTGATTGATCAAAGAGTTTTGGACACTGAGTAGTGTTGTTTTCTAAAAGATTATATATCAGAGACCAATTGAGTTGGCACATTAAGTCTATTCGTCTTATTTCTTATATTATTTCTGTGTTCTTAACATATATTGTGTTCATTATACATGTTTAATAATTAAGATCCTTTTCTGGATAAAAGTAAAACGATTAGTCTCCTGAAAATCTGCAGGACATCAAAATCAGATAATTCGAGATACGTATCATCTTCAACTCAGTGTTGTACACAACATGAAAATCATTCTCATGAAATAAGTATTACTAAGAGACAGATACGTAATAAAATATCACGGAAGGGATCTTTACGACTAATTACTTTTTTTTGCATTATATAAGAAACAGCTTACGTTATTGTATTCTATTTATTTGAACGATATATGTTCTTCCATTGTTATATATTTCTTTGCGAATACACATACTACGTTTACGCGAGCGTTACTTCTGTAGTAACTTACGATATATCACTCGTTTACGCGGAGTAAATTATCGCAAGTTACTACAAAATCCCGTTTACGCGAAGGAAAATCCTGTTTACGCGAAGGAATTATCGTAAGTTACTACAAAAGTAACGCTCGCGTAAACGTAGTAACAGTCTCTGAACAGTCCACTATTTGGTTTCGAGTTAGTTCCCTCATCAAATCATTAGACCTGGCTTCTGCGCGAGCTGGTACATTAAACAACATTAATTGAAGATGAATTTTGAACTAGATTATCTTCACTGTTTATATTAGACATCGTGCTGTAACGTTTTCAATTATGATTTATCAAATACTTAATTTAATGTTTATAATAAATGCGTTCTTACATTCAAAATTCTTTCTTACATTTTTGAAAGACAATAGTCTCTGAGAAAACTCATTGATTCGTAATGAGGCCATTTTTGTGTTATATCTTTTCTTGCATCGATTTAAATTTTTTTTATACTTCATCTGCATTCACTTTACCTACAAAGAGTATAAATTCATTTTCTTAAATTATTATTTTTATATTTATACATTAATATGTTTAATATTTATACGTATAAAAATAATCTAAGAAAATGATACATTCGTATTTTTATATTTACCATTTAATTCTGAAGATATTTCTGCCCATAGCTTGTGCTTTATATTACACTAGCTGGTTACCCGGGCTTCGCCCGGGAGTCGTTTTTCTTCAAACAACTTCATTTGTGTTTCAATATTTTTAATCGAAAAAAATTCCTTTATCAGGCAATGACTTATCAGGCAATTGCAAAGAATCCTTTATATTCATTTTTATTCAAATTTTATTATATTTATTTATTATTAATTAAATTATAATATTTAAAATTGCACAATATATTTTTTATTCAATATAATTATATTAAATAATTGTACAATTATTATAAAATAAAAATTATTAATAATAGACATTTAGCTTTACAATTTTCTTTACATTTTGTCTTTTTTACACTTTATTCATCTTATTTTTATTATCTTACCGATAAATCGGTAGATTAATGTAAAAGCATTCCCCGGAAAATTCTACCCCTGTTTCATATATAATTCTTTAAGATTCGGTCAATTATTTCCCGAAAAATTAGAAAAATTAGAAAAATCAGTTTTCAGAAAATCGGTAACGAAAAACTATACACATGATGACACTCCCCGGAAAATTCTACGGTAATTATACAGAATAACTAACACAGCTCGGATTACTTTGACCTTTTTTTTTTTTTTTTGGTAACGGGGGAGAAAATCCACACGGATATTCCCTCCCCCGGGGTGGGGAGGGCGGTTATGTGGGGGCTCTAACCCACTAAAAACCCCCTCGAGTGTCCCTCGCGGCGCTTCTTTTATTTTTTTGGGGAGGCCCCGGGAATCACTAGTATACCTTCCGTGTGAGCCTCCCCCACGCCTAGCCCTGCCGGGCTTGAATTAATTCGTGACGGATGGGGGACACTATCCCCACCCGTCACCTCCCCTTCGAGGGTTGCTTTCGTAGCGGGCAAGCAGCTGTCCCCGACTGCTCCCCCACCCCCTCGAGCGAGTGGGGGGAGGAGTAGCCGTCGCCTAGGCCGTGGTGGAAATATAAAAGGTGAGACATTGCGCATAATGGCGGCATGTGGGGCGGGACCGAAATTTCAACCAATCAGATTTTACCCATTTGGTAACGCGCGTATTTCAAACGTGAATAACTAATCAGAAATAAGAACATAGTATTTATATATATAACTAGCTGGTTACCCGGGCTTCGCCCCGGAGGACATATGTAATAAGACACGCAAATAGTCTCTCTCTCTCTCTCTCTCTCTCTCTCTCTCTCTCTCTCTCTCTCTCTCTCTCTCTCTCTCTCTCTCTCTCTCTCTCTCTCTCTCTCTCTCTCTCTCTCTCTCTCTCTCTCTCTCTCTCTCTCTTTCTCTTTCTCTCTCTCTCTCTCTCGCTCCCTCTCTCTCTCTCTCTCTCCCTCTCTCTCTCTCCCTTTCTCTCTCCCTCTCTCTCTATCTCTCGATTATTTCCCGAAAAATTGGAAAAATTAAAAAAACCGGTTTCCAAAAAGATCGGTAACAAAAACTGTACACATCATGACGCTCCCCGTAAAATTCTACCTCTACTTCATATACAATTCTTTAAGATTCGGTCAATTAATTCCCGAAAAATTGAAAAAATTTCGGTACCGGCTTCCAAAAAGATCGGTAACGAAAAATTATACACTTTATAGCACTTCCCGGAAAATTCTACCCCTATTTCATATACTTTTGGTAAAAATTCGGTTCAGGGGTTTGGGCTGGGCGTTGATGAGTGAGTCAGTTGATGAGTCAGTCAGGACATCTTCCTTTATATATATAAATATATATATTTGAAGTAAAAATATATGTGTATTCATAAATATTAACATAAACTCATATTGTACACTACTGAAAACTAATAAACAATACAATATTGAAACAATACAATAGAAAATAAAACTTATAAATAAATGAAAATGTAAAAAAATATATATATAGTGCTATCTAAATAATAATATTGCACATATGCTTCGTTTTTTTCTATTTTTTTTTATATTATTCATTTTTATTTCATTATTAATTGTTCTTAACCGTATATATGTTCTGGTTCTAACCAAACATGCTATGACCTCCGTTGGAAAGTCATTAGCAATTTTTGAATAAAGTATATGCGTTAGTTTATCAAAAATTTTGTCTTCTAAATTTAAGAAATCACCATGGAATAATTTGAATTCTGTATTCATTACTTGTGCAGCTGTCAAAAATTCTGCAGAAGGATGAATACAGTTTCCGCGTGATATGAATGACAACCAGTTATCACAGGGAGGCATTGCTTTGGTTGCACATTTTAGCATTGGATATTTGTGTCGAAATCGGTGTGCTACATAACCCGTTATGTAAATTAGTGCTTCTGATTCGATGTCCTGTGCTGCAATGCTGGCCTCGAACTCTTTTAATAATTTCAACTCGTTATCCTTTGCAACATAATTTGTTATAGCTGAAAAATATAACCAAAATGATGTGTAACTAAGGTCGGTATTCATAGTCGGTTTTTATATTTAAGATCATCTTAAGATGTCATAAACCAATCACAGAACCGTATTAACATCTTAAGACATTACTTAAGGCGATCTTAAAATAAGAACGGATTATAAATATCGGCCTAAAAGTCTAAATAAAATATCAACAAAAAAAGACAATGATAATTAGTTATAATCTTTATATTTATTATATATATATATATATATATTGCTATTTGTAATACATATAGGTATATGTATACAAGTTGCAATTTGTAATACATATATATTTAATAAAATTTTCGTATTATCTACTTATGTAATTACTGTCAGTATGTATTATATACTTATTATTGCTCTTAAATACTAATTGTACTCTATATAGTTATTATCATTTATGTATAATTAAATATATTATAAACTGTTTGAGATCGCAACGATTCGCAAAATAGCCTGAATAGAAGTGACTCACTTTAGATTATTTTGCATGATGCTAAATCAATCATAATCGCGTTAGTTATTTGCCTCTGTTCTAACCCCATATAAAAATGTATATCGTCAGCTACGCATGCATAAAAATCGGTTGCATATCCGCGCAAGCACGCTTTGAGTAAAATAGTCGCCTAAGATTTCTCTGCAAAAGAATAGCCGATGTAACATTATAGCATGGATCTTTCGTGTTCTTTCCGGAAAGTTCGCTTTGAGCAACAACACAGCCACGGCTGACCGGTCGCACAAATAAAGTCAAGCAACGGCCCTCACACAAAAGAAAGATCCATGTTATAAACAAAGCGAGCGAAAACAAGTAACGAGCACTTCTAGTCGTCACGTGAAAACGGTGACGTCAACGCGATGACGTAGGCCGCCGAGGGCCAATCACCCGCCCGAAATCATCGGTGATCTGCCTGGAGGGAGCATCACCGCGGAAGTGATAAAAGACCGCCGCTGCGCCGCGGAACCGATTTCGCTCGCAGATCACCCGCCTAGTATCTAATACGACCGCACACCGCTTTATACCGCTTTTCGCTTGGCAATCCGCACTTGCTTTTGCATCCGCAATTCGCTTCAGCACTCGCTACATCTTGCCGCTTTGCCGTGCTAGCTTCAGTGCGCGCCACCGTTCACGGCACCTTGCCTGAAACAGACTTGTAAATTCTTGTACATATTGAACATTATTAAACGTTATTTTTGTACTTGCTACTTATTCTCTTGTGGTCGTCTCGTTACCTCGCGCTACACCGCGCTACCGCGTGCTCTCGAACATAAACCAGGATATGAATTCATATTATGAAATAGTACAATTTAATTTTTTTATATCCTTCCTTCTCCTTTCTAAAAAAGGCATGTTAAGTCGATTACTCGCATATCTCGAAGTTTATTGTTGCCTCTTTTCCGCGACGTGCTGATTGGTTCTCTCGCTGTGCTAACTTCGTGAGCGGCTGTCATTGCATATTTTAACAGTACACACAGAAAAATATATACTACCTACAAGTTAATATTACTTGCTTCAAGTATTTGATAAGTTCATATATGAGCAAATCTACCATAAAGTCGTCATAAGTATGACCTTCAGTCTCTTCTTGGCTTGCTTGGAAATTGCTGTTCCCTAAGAAAAGTGCAGCTTCCTCCGCTAACTCTTCATCTTCCGTTTCATTGAAGATATGTGATTCGCAGGGACTCTCAGAATGGACATCGTGTAAATCAAATAGTGGGGCTGAGGCATTATCAATATCTGTGTTTCCTCTCACAGAAATAGCGTGTTCGGAATGTCTACCAAGAATGTACCATTTCAAACGGTTTCTAAATTCTACGGGCGATGGGTGACTATTTGCTCCTCCCATTGCTCGTAGGTAGGAAAAAAAGTTTTCCAGAATATCCTGGCACAGTTTTCGGGTTATTATGTACTGTGGTTGAAAATTTTCATCTGAGTATTTGTCTTTAATGTACACTAAAAGTTGTTTCAATGAGTTATTATTCAATAATATGCCTTTTTGAAATGGCATAAGGCATGTTTTATTGACTACTCTCATTTTTAAAATGAATTTGTTCATATTCTCAAGAATTTGATTTTGCTTGTCCAGGTCCACTCCGTAAGCACGTAAGCCACTATGCTGTCCGAATTTCGATTGAGTACCCACGCAACACGCCGACGTCTTTTAGACGTCTAAACGACGTCCCGTCCGTACGTCACATGACGTACTGAAGATGTACCGAAGACGTCCAGTAGACGTCTTTTTGTACGAAAAATGTGGCGCCCAAAGACGTCCAATAGACATCGTTAGTACGTACAACGGTACGTACCAAAGGCGTCCAATAGATGTCATTGTACGTACTAACGATGTCTATTGGACGTCTTTGGGCGGTACATCGTATCACCCAAAGACGTCCAGTAAATATTGTTATATCCTTCCAGGGGGCCTAGATTACGTATCTTTTCACAAAGTAAAAATGCGAAAAGTGAACAGATTTAGATTTCAACCAATAAAATTATAGTATACTCTAGTAAATTCTTTCACTTTTCGTATTTTTACCTCGTGAAAAGATACGTAATAGGCCCCCAGGATGTAAAATGGATGTAGTGTAGACGTTTTTGATGGATATTTCTGAAAATAGCATTTATAGAGATTATTAAATTCGCGAAATGGTCGAGAAAGTAAAATCAGATTAATATTTATTTTATTATAAAAAAATACAGCTTATAAATGCTTATATATAGTACAGCTAAAATGTATATATAGTTATGCAAACATTTATTACAAGAACTATTGACTATGTTCTGCATATAGAACCATATAGGTAAAAGAAGCATAAAAAAAGAAAGTTCCTCATTTTTAAGACTCATGGGTAGTCATCACGGCCATATTAAATTCTTGCTATCAAAGGCAAGAAATTAAACCCTATTTTATTGTGCGTTCCATTTTCAAATAAAAACATTTTAATAAAAAATAACTAGATGTTTCCAAACACTTCTAAAATTGATTGAAAACTCGGAGCGTAGCTTCTAGCGTGCTTGAAATCTGTGCGGACGTGAAATGGCATGGTTTCTTTTTTTCCCTCCTTTTTTCCATAGAACAACGCTGGCCAAACTTGGAAGCATCATCGTCGTCGGCGTTATATTACGTGTGTAAAATGTAGAACAAATGTCTATCTTCTCGCGCGCGCGTATTCATAAATCACTGAATAAACCTTTGAACGTGTGCAGTTGCACGGATCTTCGAATTCACGTACAATACCGTAAGGATTTATTTTTCCACTTCGAATATTTTTCAGACTTTCTTTGTTGTGACACTAGGTCAAGCAGAAAGTGTGCAACGAGGGAAAAATTACAAATACCGATGCGTGTCAAAGTTCAATTGGCTTCTTAAGATATGGAGGTGTTCTTTATTTCTATAAAAATGATGTAAAAGATCATATATAAAAGAAAAATCAGCGCATCTTTTATTTTAATTCATGTCAAATGTCGGCTCGAAACTATTCCTCATTGCACATCTATCTGCGTTTACACAAATACTTTCAATAATGGATTAAAAATAATAAAATACACACAATTTTCGTATATATAGCACCGATTGAGTGCGGTATAACTTAAACTCGGATTAATTTCTAGAAAACTAGATTCATATTCGTTTAAAAATAAGTTGAGAATACTGAATATATTATAAAGTAGAACATGTAACTTCGAAATCCTTCCTCTCTAATGACAATAGGCTTTTTTTCTTTTCTATACGGTCTTATTGCTATCTCTCAGTTTTAGGCTAAAAATAATATCCGGAATTCATTCGACTTGCCTGAGAGTTTCGATTTTTTACGAACTCATACATATACCTAATATGTATAATAAAACGCACTTACAAATCAAACTGAAAAATTCAAGATTGACTATTCATTAATTCAGAGCAAAATCTTAAAAAAAAAGAGCACGCAAGCGCATGTTAATCAAACATCACGTTGGACTAAATATTACTTCAGTACTAGAAAAAAGAAGAGACGAAAAGAAAGACGGTGAAGAAAAAGGGGGGAGGAAAGGGAGAGAGGTAGAAGAGTTAAAGAATAGGCGATGGCGATGACATGCAAGTACAAATTACACATTGCACATGTCAGAGTTGCCAACAAGTTTCGTCCACTTCATTGGAAGAATTAATTGCTAAACCATATCCCATAACAACCCCATTATCACGTCAACGTTATTTCATAAGCATTTAAAGTCTCGACCGCGAACGGTCGCGACTTCTAATCTCGGCTACCGTCACTTTTGAACGATCCAAAATTTCTCTGCACATTGCATGTGTATATGACAAAGTCACATCACACAATGGAATCTATCTGTATAACAAACTAAAATATGTTTGGACATCGCGACCAGTCACCTCTGCTCTTGTGATCCCAATATTCGCCATTATAAACGAAACAACGGCTGTCCGTGTACGGATCTTGCTTCTTCTTGAACCACAGCGGTTCGTACGAGATAGAAAATCGTACATAGATTAACTTCGATAGAAGTTATTTCGCCTCATCGCGAATCTTCGGAATCCTATCCGATGCTCGCCGGAACCAATCAATTATTGTACTTTCAATAACACGATCATCAATATTTTTGTACCGCTTTTTCACAGCATCTGTAAGTGACAAATTAAAACATTTTATACTTATTTGTAAAAAAACTAATTTTTTTACTTATTACAAAATTCTAAAATTCTATATGTATACCCAGTGAAAACAACCTAGTCAAAATAATGTCAAAGTGCCATCAAATTAATGAGAAGTATGATGTCAAAATGTCGTATAATCACTATTATACTGGAAAGCTACTTTTATCTTCAAATATTTATAATTTTATATACAAATTTATACAGTATTTTGTGCACAGTTTCCTAAAAGTATACAGGGTACCCATTTTAATTGCCTGAGACTAATATCTAAAAAAATATGGAAGATACAGAAAACGTTTTATAAAAAAATTAGTAGGATGTCAAAGGGAACAGATGATGAAAATATGGACTTCCGACAAACAATCATCGATGTATCGTAAATTAAATATTGAAAAAGTTACCTTTTCCTTAAACATCTCAAAAAATATTAGGCAAATAAAAAATTAGTTCAGACAAAAGTTGCTTAAATTGATTAAGAAAAAGATGATAAAATAAAAAAGAGTTTTATTTAAAGAAACATCCATGACTTTAACCTGGCCTTAAAAAAGTCACTCAAAGTCAAGTCCATATTTTTATCATTTGTTCCTCTTGATATCCTATAATTTTTGTATAAAGTTTTCTGTATCTTCCATATTTTTTTAGATATTTGCTTGGGACTATTAAAGTGAGAACATCCTGTTTATAAAACTCAGAAATATTGCATTTTGGAAAAAAATAAGCATTCAAATAAAAAAATATATATTATAAGTGTTTTAAAAATATGTAAATGTTAAAATAATATACTACATTATATATATATATATATATATTATGTAGTATATATATGTATATTAGTATATATTTATTATAATAATAAATGTTCTACTTTAATTTTTTTATGTTCTGTTTTTACACAAAATGTATCAAATATTTAACATATAAAACACAAAGAATTTCAACCAAAAAGTAGAAGTCATAGAAGTAATTGAATATAATTATTGTTTCATATAATATTGAACATAGGCTACGGTCAACGTGACGCTACAAATGCTTTTGGGGCGTTCTTCTCTTTCTTTCTTCATTGAAAGAAAAGAGAAGAGGAATGCTTCGAAGCATTTGTAGCGTCACGTTGACCGTAGCCATAGACGTATATAATAGACTGAGTATTCCCATTGAAGAGCTTCAGGCAAGATCTAAAGGACAGAAGATATACTTGCGGAGAACGTTTTTCTTTCCTAACATTTAGGTTAGGACACAATTAGAAAAAGAAAACGTCTCCGCAAGTATATCTTCTGTCCTTTAGATCTTGCCTGAAGCTCTTCAATGAGAATGCTCAATCTATTATATACGCACCTATGTATATATGTGTACTGCATACATTGAGGCTACGGTCAACGTGACGCTACAAATGCTTTGGAGCGTTCTTCTTCTCCTTCTTTCTTCATTGAAAGAAAAGAGAAGAGGAATGCTTCGAAGCATTTGTAGCGTCACGTTGACTGTAGCCTGAGAAGTATTTCTGGCAGCAATTATTAAGAATCATGCTCTTATGCAGGAAGTGTCACATATAAAAATATCATACCTGTTAGTACCAAGCACGTAGCTATGAATTTTTTCGTAGTTCTACACGTAGTTATTAGACAATACGTCTACAAATTATTACTTCCTCCTTGACAAAATTCTTTATAAATTTCACGGTCCTGACAACGGTCCTCATCAACTGTCTAGTTATAGCTCTGGCCAAAGTGATACCTGTGTACGAATAAATATATTTTTAATCAAACTATTAAACTATTACAACATATAACCTAACTTGTCAGCTTTCTCGACATGTGAAGAAAAATGTGTTTATAGATGTATTGGCATTGATATACGATTTACGACGGCTTTATTGCTTACGACCACGATCAAATAAGCGTTACGATAGATGTAGTTCTAGCTTTACATGCCCCACGAGCGGAGATATAGGGCCTGAGCAGAATAGCTGACTTATAATTTTAAGACAATGTTTTATGCTTTAAATCTTTGTTTTTAGCAACGCACAATACTGTCTTGTGTCTCAAGTCTTACAATGTTGACACTTTGTACACTCGTTTAAGACTTGAGACACAAGACAGTATTGTGCGTTGCTAAAAACAAAGATTTAAGGTAAACGTACCAGTGGCCGCACACGTCCCAGTCGCCGCACACGACTTTAATGTTTTCAATTTATTAAGCATTTCGTGAAGAATATTGCAAATCTAAAAATTGTGTAGGGATCTGCAATACGTTATTGTACTTAATAACATACAAATAAGTATGATTCTGCACGGATTACCATTTATTTTAAATTGTTTATTCGGTCTCGCACGTCACGGCGGTAGTTTCAACGCATTCCTTATCGAATATGCTAAGAATTGCTGAAAGCTTCTTAAAGGTTTATCGTTCCACCTTTTCGTATTTTGGAGGTAAATTATAGCTCATTTTATTCAGGAGAATGTATTCTTACCTATACGGCGGTTTAATTGCTTATAAAACACAATTTAATAGTAAAATCTTCCTGTTCGGTTACTGGGCCAAGCAAATCATATGCTGTACCCCTATCGAGACGCTGTTCGGATACTGGTACAACTCTGCGAAGTTCGCTAGTCCCAGTAACCGCACGTAATCGCGTAGCACGCTGTCTCTCGATCGATGCAGTTTTTAATTCTGGTGTTTCGATTAAAAAAAACAAATTATCGTGTGGAAAACCGATTGATAAGTAAGTACTCATTGTCGATAATATATCTGCAATAAATCTAATGTGCATGCTGAATCTGTGCAACCAGTATCAGGAAAATTGTTTGGTGTTTACATGGAGAGGTTATGTTACGGCTGAATATATTTTTGTGTAATAATCGATAATTTTATAATAAAATATATAAATTATAGTGAATATTGAATGTAATGAGATCTCCATGCAAAGGACTATATTTCATTGCAGAAATCCTGCATCATGCCGAAGGCATCGAAAAAAAAATATTGCCAATCTTCGGTTGACAGTGCTGTAGATGCTGTGGCCTGTGGATCAACGATAAGAGCAGCGAGTGCACAGTATGGAGTGCCATCGAGCACATTATTTGGCAAACTTAAATACAAAGCTCCAGTAAAGGCGTCGATGGGACCTAGCTCGATTCTCACAGCAACCGAAGAACAACATCTCGTCGATTGGATTTTTCACGTCAGTGAAAGAGGATTTCCCATCACTAAAGAGCAACTCCTCAATGCTGTTCAGAAGTTAGTCGTCGAATTAGAACGAGAAACACCTTTTACGAACAATCGTCCGGGTCGTCACTGGTACGAAGCATTTTGTCGTCGGCATAAGGAACTGTCTCAACGTATTGCTCAAAACTTAACGTACAGTCGTGCGTCGGCGACGGAAGAAAAATTGAGGGGTTGGTTCCAGGAAGTTTCTCAGTACTTGAAGAGCAAAGGCCTGCTGAACATCGACCCTTCGCGAGTCTATAATTGTGATGAAAGTGGGTTCTTCTTATGCCCAAAGGCTGATCATGTCATCGTTCGAAAAGGGGCGAAGAGAGTTTACAACGTCGTCAATGCCGACGAAAAGGAGAATCTCACGACTCTTTTCATGGTAAACGCAGCAGGGATGTTAGTTCCTCCGATGGTGATGTTTTGGTATCAGCGTGTACCGAAATCTGTAACCGATAATGTTCCGTCGGGTTGGAGCATCGGTACTTCCGATAGAGGCTGGATGACTGCCGAGACGTTTTTCGAGTATGTAACGAACGTCTTCTACCCTTGGCTGCAGCAAAACAACGTCGAGTTCCCAGTCGTTCTCTACGTTGACGGACATTCATCTCATTGCACTCTACCGCTGAGTAATTTTTGCAGAGAAAAGAACATCGAACTCATCGCGTTGTATCCCAACGCTACACATATTTTACAGCCGTTGGATGTCGCCGTTTTTCATCCGTTGAAAAGTGCGTGGAAAAAAACCGTGAATCAGTGGAGATTCGAGAACTGCGGAAATCGTTTGAAAAAAGAACAATTTGCACCTTTATTGAAGGTTGCACTTGATTCTTTGGATTTAACAGCAACGATAAGAAACGGATTTCGATCGTGCGGGCTCGCCCCTTTCTCAGCGGATGCGGTTGATTTCAATGTTCTTCGAAAAGGAATGTCATCGAGCGATGATACTTGTCATAACGATCCGAGCACGCTTCAAGCTGAGACGAAATTTGTCGAACATTTACGGTTGATGGAACAGCAATTACCGGCTAACGTGATCAGCGCTTTCGAGGAATCGCATCGTTCTGGGGTTTGGAGTGGTGAAAGCACGAATGAAGGACTATATCAATATTGGCTGAAAATTAAGAGACTCGCTGGTATATTAGACGTGAAATAAAATGTTGTGGACAATTTTTATATAAAGACTTTTTCGTATCGCGATACGGTTAATTTCGGCATTTAAAATTGATTTCGTGTCGAGATACGGTTAATTTCGGCATTTAAAATTGATTAATTAATCATTGTTTCGATCTGTTTTAATATATTTAGCTAATAATGGGCAGAATGACATTCAGCTGGAGGCACTAGAAGACGGGACTAGAGCCAACGACATCCTTCATTTCGCTGCTGATTTGGGAATTGGATTCAGATCGGAGACCGAATCCACTTTTCAACAAGGAGACTCTATCATTTTAACCTTCAATGGTGATGATATCATCGATGCGGAGAGCTCAGAACCCGTAGGAGTTGAAGGTTCGTGTTTGAAATAGCGCCGTGATTATCATGTTCTGTAATTAACAATTATCATATTGACAGTAATCGACGAGAGTTGCATCACAATTCTCACGGAGGGATGCGTTAACAGCATTGCGGAGGACAGCAGTGAAAAAATCGAGGGAATCGTCGAAGAATGTGACGAGAATATCGCGAAAATCGTCGAAGAATGTAACGAGAACATCGCGGAAATCGTCGAGGAGGCTATTGGTACAGGCGTTCAAAGCGTCGTGCAAACAACTGGGGTAAAACAAAACAGCTTAAACACAGAGGAATCCGCCGCGAAAGCTGTTGGCGAGACGCGAAGAAGTCCGCTGAACGTTCTGAATAGTGTAAATGTACAAATTGCCGATAATACTCCGAAAAGTGCGGCTAAAAGAGCTGAAGAGATTCCATCAGTTTTTAAAAATTCGCTCTTCTGGCCGGAAGACAGAAAGAAAGTTACGAAAAAGAAGAAGACGACCGAGAAACTTCCTTCTGTCGCTACCAGCGATCAATGGCTATTATTAGCTTCGCAGAAAGAGGAAGAAAAGCTGAAGATGTTGCAAGAAAAAGAAGAGAGACGAATAAAAAGAGAAAAGATGCAAGAACAAAAAAAAGTCACACAGTTGGAAAAGCAAAAATTACAAGAAGATAAAAAAAAGCAGCAAGAAGAGAAGAAGAAAGAGCAGGAAGAGATCAAAAAACAGCAGCAAGAAGAGAAAAAGAAACACCAAGAAGAAAAAAAGAAACAGCAAGAAGAGAAGATGAAACAGCAAAAAGAGAAGAAGAAACAGCAAGAAGAGAAAAAGAAACAACAGCAAGAGAAGAAGAAACAGCAAGAAGAGAAAAGAAAACAGCAAGAAGAGAAGAAAAAACAGCAAAAAGAGAACGAGAAACAGCAAGAAGAGAACGAGAAACAGCAAGAAGAGAACGAGAAACAGCAAGAAGAGAACGAGAAACTGGAGAAGGAAATAGAAGGAAAAACAAACAAAGTTGTTGTAATTGTCATGTGACATATTTTTCAATAAATGTTTATCGTTCAACGTTATATCAGCCATTGTCATAATTTTAAATTGATTAAATCTTTTGCTGTTCTTTCTTCTCTTCTTTCAGGCATCTCTACCTTCATCTACACTTCTTAGCCTTAGCAGTTGGATATTTTTTATTATGTATACTACTTTTAGATTTATTATGAAAACCGAGTAATAAAGGTTATGCGGACACTGGGTCTCGGCACTGGGACATGCCGAGAAAAGCTGTGCGGGCACTGGTACATTTGACCATTTTATCATTTTCGCGGCATAAATAATAAATGACTGAATATTAAAATAAACATTGCATGTGTTTTAGAAACTAGAAACCCTAAGCTTCAAGATGGTTCAAGTCATTTGTACCAAGCATGCGTCTAAATGGGCTAAATTTGTATCACAATCTGAATTGTGGCTTAAGTGTGCGGCCACTGGTACGTTTACCTTAAAGCATAAAACACTGTCTTGAAATTATAAGTCAGCTATTCTGCTCAGACACATATTGCGACGCAAAGTCCAAAAGTGAAAATTTTATATTAAGATACTTACGTAAGATACGTCGACGTCTCTCAATAATATATATATATATATATATATATATATATATATATATATATATATATATATATGTATCAGAAATGTCACTTTCACTACTTTCAACGGTATATAATACGGTATATAACGGTATTAACACGCGGTCTCGTCCCGGCGAAAAGCAAATGGAGGAGGTTGTTGCACACAGGACGTGTTGCACAGGAAACATATGCCGCGCGGCAAGAAGCGACGCGGTACGCTCACGACGGACAGACCAAAAATATGCGACGAGACTTACTAATTACGCGACTGACTAACGCAACTTAATTAAACTACAACGCGAGACTTCGGACTGCCGACGTTAACGCTAAATACGACCAACTCAGAATCGGCGGGCGCACGCACAACCAGAACAATGGCCGTCGCGAAAGAACGACGCGCGTAACATCACGTACGACCGGCACATGATACGTGACACGCAACTCGCACGCCACTCTCGACCAATTAGAACGCGCGCATCACTGGCGGCACTGAATCGCGCCAATGCCTGCGCTCCACGCGAGAGAGACCAATCCTAGGCAAATTAAGCTATAGTAGCCGCTGCGCACGCAACCTGTACATACATACATGGAATGCGTTCCGATATTCGCTGCTACTAAAAATCTGTAGTATTATATATTATATAATATATATATTTTATTAATATATATTAATACATATATTTTATATTATTTAATTATATATTGTAATTAAAGGTAAAAAAGTATGCGCAATTATATAATATTTATTATTATAATATTAATGTAATCTAATTTATATATATATATAACTAGATTACATTATACTAGATATTTTAAAAACCTGTAGAAATATATTATAATTCCGCATTCCGCATACTCTTTTTTTAATTACAATATATAATTAAATAATATAAAATCAGATCGACAAAACAATTTTGACGACATCCACAGGACATTCTTAGAACATGAAATAACATGTATAATATAAAAGTAATAAAACATTTTTGTTTTACGCATTGGAAAATATAATAAGACGTTTTCGAGACGTCCTTTAGACGTCTTTTATATGACGGTAAAAATATGACATAACAAAATATTTATATATTATCGAGATATCTATTGAACAAAGAACATGAAATAACATTATGTATAATGTAAAAGTAATAAAACATTTTTGTTTTACGCATTGGAAAATATAATAAGACGTTTTCGAGACGTCCTTTAGACGTCTTTTATATGACGGTAAAAATATGACATAACAAAATAATTATACAGGGTGTCCCTGAATGTTTGGTACTTTTCTCATATTTAGATAGAGCGAGCCAAACTGAGTCGAAAAGTCATGTACCATTTTGCAATTTTCGCAATAGTTGATGAGTTATTAATGATTAAAAATCGCCGTATTGGCCCGGCCCACCGCCAAATCCAAGCGCGCGGCGAGATGCGGCCGCCCCGCGGGCAGTTGTTTACTACAAGCGGCGATGATTACGCACGAGCGGCGCGTAACGCCGGGCCCCCGTCCTGAGCGATGATAGTTTCTCGCCTTTTTTAAATAGACATAAAATTTTCTAACAAAATAGAAAAATTTTTTGTGCGTACGTATGTACATACGTGTGTACATGCATACACAGGAAAATATCAATTGTACTGCTTAAAAAAGCGATTACTCAATTTAGTTTTTTTCTTTTAGTAAGTAACGGTTGTCTTTAAGAAAGAATATTTTCTTGATAATAGTCTTAAAATGTACAAATTTTAGAAAGAGTCTTTATCATGTACTTGAAAGAAGAATTTATACTCCTTTAAAGAACATAATAAAATTTTATCAAATAAAAGTCAAAATAATAAATAAAGTAATATGAGGACCCTCGAGATTAAAATAGGAGAAGTCAAGGCTATGAGGGTCAGACGCAGATCACAGTGCGTAATATCATAAATAACTGATTTATTCGTCGTTTTGATACATACCATCGATCCGTACGTTTCGGCTCAGTTTTGAGCCATCTTCAGCGGTAATTACAGAAATTAAGTTACACGTTCTCCGTACCGTATGGTGAGTTTACTGATTCAAAGTATCAGAAACATAGACCAATTGATCCATATCTGTAAATTTGTTCAATTAATATTGAGATATTAAAAGATCCCTTAGGAAACTCACCATTCGGTCTGAAAAACGTGGAATACAGAGCCATGTACATAATGAATACTCTCTGCAAGAAGACTTGACGATCTTATCGACACGACAAATGCACAGCAATGATATGAAAGGTCTTGCAAGAAGAGGCATGTCGTAGGTCAACACACCGGCGAGGATTACTATATAACAAAGCACGATTTGACACCGTCTCAAAATGACACGGATTTTTTGCATCATGCATATGTCACGGTTTTGAGCAAATCGTAATCCATGCTCATGAACTTTGGTCGTTGGCAAATCGGGGTTTTACTATTGGTACATGCAATATTGTGACGGTGTCAAATCGTGCTTTGTTATAATCCTCGCCGGTGTGTTGACCTACGACATGCCTCTTCTTGCAAGACCTTCCATATCATTGCTGTGCATATGTCGTGTCGATAAGATCGTCAAGTCTTCTCGCAGAGAGTATTCATTATGTACATGGCTCTGTATTCCACGTTTTTCAGACCGAATGGTGAGTTTCCTAAGGGATCTTTTAATATCCCAACATTAATTGAACAAATTTACAGATATGGATCAATTGGTCTATGTTTCTGATACTTTGAATCAGTAAACTCACCATACGGTACGGAGAACGTGTAACTTAACTTCTGTAACTACCGCTGAAGATGGCTCAAAGCTGAGCCGAAACGTACGGATCGATGTAATGTATCAAAACGACGAATAAATCAGTTATTTCTGATATTACGCACTGTGATCTGACCCTCATAGCCTTGACTTCTCCTATCAAAATAATTAGCAAATCGAATTTTTGTTTTAATTTTATATTCTTAACTGAAGAACTAAATAATTAAAATTTAGAATATTATGTATTTTAAGTAATATTATCAAGAAAACATTTTTTGTAAAGATCATCGTTACTTAAAAGAAGAGAAAACTGAGTAATTGGTTTTTTTAGCACTAGAATGATATTTTTTTGCGTGTGCGTATACGGCACGCCATTTTACTATTTAATACCATCATAAAAATTCTACCAAATTAAATTGATACTCAAAGAAAAGAAATTATTATTATGTCTAGACATACTTATAATTCATCGAATTATTATTAAGCTATAATTGAAAATGCAGAATTACAATTATGTCTAGACAAAATATTAATTCTGAATTTATTTTACGTTATGACGTAAAAAATTTTCGGGAATTAAAATTATGTACATAATTGTAATTCCCGAATTTTACTTATGTACGCAATTTTAATACTTGAATTTCTATTATGTATACAATTGTAATTCTAGAATTACTTTTTTTGTTTTGGTATATAACGGGGTTCTTTAAGAAAGAATATTTTCTTGATAATAATGTTAAAATGTATTCATCACAAATTTTAGAAAAAGTCTTTATCATGTACTGGAAAAAAGAATTTATACTCCTTCAAAGAACATTATAAAATTTTATCAAAGAAAAGTCAAAATAATAAGTGTTGAGAATCAAATCGAATTTTTGTTTTAATTTTATATTCTTAATTGAAAAATTAAACAATTTGAATTCAGAATATTATTTGTTTTAAGTAAAGAGAGTGATGAGTGTATTTTAAGATTATTGTCAAAAAAATATTCTTTGTGAAGATAACAGTTACTTAAAAAAAGCGAACTAAAATGGAATAATTGGTTTTTTTAGCACTAGAATGATATTTTTTGCGTGTGAATTGTGCGTACATGAATAGCAATCGCGATATAAGATCGCGAGCCAAAAAATAATTATTTTTTCTTTCTGTGGCAAGAAAATGATAGAGCGCTATCATTTCCACACACCACCTTGCGGCAGATAGCATGGCGCATTTTTTTAAGTGGTACCCCCCCAGTAGGTCTAATCCACTTTGCATAAAAATATTTTCATATTTTAATGCAAGAACTGTTCGAAGTGTCTTTTTCCAAATGATTAGGCCACCTCGACCCATCCATCTGTCTGGATATCGCGCGTCTAAAACATTTCGCGCCTTTCGCGAAAAATCCGCAGGAGCCCCATCGTATTGGAAAATGCGCATTTTTCGCGACAGGCGCGAAATGTTTTAGACGCGCGATATCTGGACAGATGGATGGGTCGAGGTGGCACAATCATTTGGCCGGCGTGGTCGCCGGATATTAACGTGCTCGACTATTTTGTTTGGGGTTACATCAAAGATTTAGTCGAGTACACCGGCGTGGTGGTACAGAAACTGAGGTACGAGAAGAAATTCTCGCAGCTTTTCGATACCATCACGCCGGAAATGGCGCACCGCGCGACGCGCAATATTAATCGAAGGGCCGAACTCTGTATACGAGAACGAGGAAGGCACTTCGAACAGTTCTTTCATTAAAATATGAGAATATTTTAATACAAAGTGGATTAGACCTACTAAGGAGATACTACTTTAAAAAATACGCCATGCTATCTGCCGCAAGGTGGTGTGTGGAAATGATAGCGCTCTATCATTTTCTTGCCACAGAAAGAAAAAATAATTATTTTTTGGCTCGCGATCTTATATCGCGATTGCTATTCATGTACGCACAATTTACACGCAAAAAATATCATTCTAGTGCTAAAAAAACCAATTATTCCATTTTAGTTCTCTTCTTTTAAGTAACTGTTATCTTCACAAAGAATATTTTTTTGACAATAATCTTAAAATACACTCATCACTCTCTTTACTTAAAACAAATAATATTCTGAATTCAAATTGTTTAATTCTTTAATTAAGAATATAAAATTAAAACAAAAATTCGATTTGCTTATTATTTTGACTTTTCTTTGATAAAATGTTATAATGTTCTTTGAAGGAGTATAAATTCTTTTTTCCAGTAAATGATAAAGACTTTTTATAAAATTTGTGATGAATACATTTTAAGACTATTATCAAGAAAATATTCTTTCTTAAAGACAACCGTTACTTACTAAAAGAAAAAAAGTAAATTGAGTAATCGCTTTTTTAAGCAGTAGAATTGATATTTTTCTGTGTACATGTATGCATGTACACACGTATGTACATACATACGTACGCACAAAAAATTTTTCTATGCTGTTAGAAAATTTTATTTTTATTTTAAAAAGGCGAGAAACTATCATCGCTCAGGACGGGGGTCCAGCGTTACGCGCCGCTCGTGCGTAGCCATCGCCGCTTGTAATAAACAATTGCCCGCGCGCCGATCGCGGGGCGGCCACATCTCGCCGCGCGCTTGCATTTGGCGGTGGGCTGGGCTAATACGTCGATTTTTAATCATTAATAACTCATCAACTATTGCGAAAATTGCAAAATGGTACATGACTTTTCGACTCAGTTTGGTCCGCTCTATCTGGATACGAGCAAAGTACCAAACATTCAGGGACACCCTGTATATTATCGAGATATCTATTGAACAAATATGTAAAATAAAGTCATTCAATATTGTTTAACGAAATTAAAATGTATAAAAACTTGGGTTTAATTTGAAAAATCAGACATATTGACGATGTACTCTGTACATCCCTCAAACGTATGTATAAATAACCTCATTATAAGACGTCCAAACAACGTCCTTGAGACGTATTTTAGACGTCCGCAGAAGGCGACATAAATTAGACTTTTCGGAGCATACTTCGGACGTCCGAAGGACGTCGGTGTGTTGCGTGGGTATTAAGGATGTCGAACCAATCATTAATTAGTTTCAGCATATTTGACATTTCCTTCCAATTTTCCTTTGACATAAATCCTTTTTTACCACAGTATTCTAAAGCCTTTGCATTACGAAGTGAAAATACTTGGGCCGCTAATTTCACTCGTTGCCGTTGGAATCCCTTTGCATCAAGATGAGCTCTGCTCAAATTAAATGCAATTTTTAAATCTTGACAATTCAACTGTAGCAACTCTTCCAAAAGAGATGCATCAAGAGTTTGACCATCGAAGTTGAAACCCGAATCAAATAAATTGTTTCTTAATAATTTAATGAGATAGGGTACGTCTGCAAACACAAAAACTTTTAAAGAATTGTCTGCTGGATGTAAAAAAAAACATTGCTTTTCTCTACTTTCATATCTTGAAGTTGTTGCATTTGTAGTAATTCCTATATTTAATTGTTTCCATAAACTCATATTTGTAGGGCCCATGTCACTTGTCGTGGCCACTACTATATACTCAATTTTATAGAGTGCTTCAATTATTTCAAATAGAACGTCTTTGGTCATGGGTTTGGAATATTCATAAAAGATCGGCTGTTTCCATTTCGAAAATAAACCACGAATCATTACCACTTGACACGTCTTGTGTGGTCCATAAATTTGTTGTTCTCGACGTTCTAAATCAACTTTGTTAGAAATATAAATTTCATCAAAAGTTAATACTGCAAGTTTTTGTGCAGTTGTTAAATTCTTTTCTTTTATTTCCATTATTTTTAGTGCTTCGTGCAGAATTCCAGGCTTTACCTTAAAATTAGCAACCCAGTTTTGGAGAGTTGTGACACAAGGTAAAGGAATTTTCTGAACTTTGCGCAAATAATTGTAAGCACTTACAGACCAAAGGGCAATAGCTGAGGTAATATCTTCGATTGTCCATTTTATGCGACTTTTCGCGGATACAATTTTCTTCACTTGCCCTGGTGTAAATACAGTATGAAGTATGTCAGCCGCGATCTTTTCTCCAGACTTATGGATATTTTGTTCCAGGTCTTTAATCGTGTTGCATTTTTTTTCAACTTTGTCTGAAACTGCATATTTTTGCTTATATCTTGCTCCATGTCTTTAATTGTGTTGCATTTTTCTTTCAAGTTTGCCTGAAGCTGCATATTGTTGCTTGCAAGCTGCGTATTTTCCTCTCAGTTCCATCACCAGCGCCAAAAGAAGTTTAATGTTCTCTGGGTTCCTTTCCTGGTCAGCTTCTCGTACAGTTCTAAAAAGTATTGTACAATAAATGAAATAATATAATAAAAATTTGTTACAATTGTCATATAAAATAAATTTGAAACACAAGGGATGTTTTGTATCAACAAATATTATAATATTGTTAATGTTTTAATGTTTATATCTTACACAAATGTGAAGATAATATTATGAAATTTATACGATAATTACTGTTGATGTAGTTTTTAAGTAAAGAAAATTAAAAACAGATTTACTAAAAAAAAATTTCTGCGATATCTGTCATTAAAGAGCAGCATAATAATCGAAATGATACATACTCTTGTCCAGAGTCGATAATTTCCATTGGTGCATGCTCTTCCGTTGTACTTGCATTTACAGCACAGGGATCAGTGATGATATCCGATATCGTGTATGGAGTAGGTTCCGGGATAGCGTCTTTTTCAATACTATTCTTTGTACAACCAATAAGTTCTGCATAAGTTGGTATTCCGGAACTGTAAACGTTACAAAAAATGCACTGTTATGGTATTTGAAATATATGTCAATAGAATTTTACATCAAAATCAACTTTCAAACTCAACCCAGTCAGAAATCATCAGTTGAAAAGACGGCGAATCAACGACTTTTCAACCAAAGGACCGGTTGATATAGACGTCTAAAATTAGGTCGATTATACGTTTTTGTGTCCTTCAAATTAGACCTCTATAAAATCATAGACGACATAGCCGTCTAATAGCCGACTTTTCGACTTGTCACTTCTGACTGGGACGTTTTTGTGTCCTTCAAATTAGACCTCTATAAAACCACAGACAACATAGCCGTCTAATAGCCGACTTTTCGACTTGTCACTTCTGACTGGGAAGTTTCCAACTCAATGTCAATCTTGGATTCAAAAGTACATCGCATTCAAGCTTTGAACTTTACATCAAAGTATATTTTGTAATTCTACAGGAAACTTGAGCTTTGAATTATACATTAAAATCTAATTATAAGAATGTTACATTAAAATCTAGATTTAACTTCTATATAAAAATCTAATGTCTAATTCAAGTTTCCATCTCTAATTGAAATTCGAATCTAAAACAAAGTCGAACTCAGGTTTCGAGCTCTATTTTTAAATGCTACATCGAACTGTATTTTTCAATCTCATATTAAAATATATTTTGTATTGTAAATCGAAATCAATTTTTCATTCTTACCGAACTGATTTCTGTGAAGGTTCTACACCATTACTGTCATAAGATTTCTCAAATGGATACAATCGCTTGTGTCTATCATTTGGTAAATTGAGAAATTCTGTTGGTATCGATCCTTTTTTGAGGCGACGTTTTACATGTGGTACAATACCTTCGGAACGCGGTTTGGTCATTCGTTCCTCGAAGCAGTTTGACTAAAAATGTACCTCGCATATTCTTTCTGAAAGTAATTTTAATAAAAATTATTGTATTAAGAAATTTAGGTTATAAGCGTTAGGTTATGAGGTTATATAACATAATTTAATAATAATAATTATATAATTTAATAATAATAATAGCGATATAATAACATATTTTAATTACCATTTTTATCTTTGTATTCCTTATTTTTTTGACAAGCTTCCAACCATTTCGATCGCAAATCCGGATCTTGGGGAAATGTATAAAATACTACTTTTTTATTGAAGACATGAGACGTCCGATTTTTGCAATTGTTTACAAAACATTTCGGCATGATGTCCGAAATAATAATAAACTATATAACACTATATATCGCTGAGCACAGCTGAGCATTAAATACATATATATCAATCATATGATCATGGTGGATTTGCAGAATGAGTAAAATCTGATTGGTTGACTACTCCCCACCACTTTCGGACGACTGCGCATCCTCCGGAATGTCTCACCTTCTATACTTCCACCATGGCCTAGGCGGCGGGTTTCTCCCCTCCTCGCGCCTTCTCGTAGAAGGCAGACGGGACCAGGGCTCAGGGGGGCGAACCCCCCCCCCAAGCCCCACCCCCGCCCCCGTCACGACACGGGAGGAGCGCCAGTGGCGGGGACCCCATAGGGAGTCCGCCCGAGCCCCCCCCCATGCCTCGTCGCGGTGTCGACGAATCGACTCGACGGATCCTGCACCGGGGCCAGACCGCCGGGCCCCCAGCCCCCCCCCCGCGGGCGGACAGGGCACGGGAGAAGCCCGCTTCCCCACCATTCCCCACCCACGGGGGATAACTTTGACCTTGACATATGTTGTCAAGGTCACCCTCCTGAGTGACCTTCAGAAGTTTTTAGCCGGCGGTCGTTATTCGTTAAAAAGTTATTACCAAAAAATGTTTGGAAAATATAGCAGCTATTTTGAGTATTGGAAGGCATAAATGACTAATATACATATATGTCGAAATAGTTCACGCATACACTTTCCACGCGAAACGATGTGCCAAATTAATCAGTGTTTATTGTGTGTATTAATTTTACAGTGGATACATTCTACTCATAATACGAAAGAAAACATCAATTCTTTGACTGTGTTTATGTTCTGTGTTTACACTTTTCACGCGAGACGAGTTGTCACGGGTTCGTGGCGTGCTTTACGAGCTCGTTTATTGTATATCGCCACAAATATTCACACAGATGATCGACTAACTTATCTTGTTTAATACTACCTCTACTTAAACGAGCTCGTAAAGCACGCCACGAACCCATGTGACAACTCGTCTCGCGTGGAAAGTATATGCGTGAATTATTTCGACATATATGATATTAGTCATTTATGCCTTCCAATACTCACATATATTCAATATACAATTTATCAACAATTTACTGCTTTAAATGTTGTGTTTTGGCAAAGCAGCGACTTTCTCGCGAAATAAAGTATTCTCTGCTTTAAAAAAAAAACGTAATATTAGTCGTTTATGCCTCTCAATACTTAAAATAATTGCTATATTTTTCAAACTTTTATTGTTAATAACTTTTTAATAAAAAACGACCGCCGGCTAAAAACTTCTGAAGGTCACTCGGGAGGGTGACCTTGACAACATATGTCAAGATCAAAGTAGTCCGAGCTGTGTTAGTTATTCTATATGCCGGGATTTAGTTGCATATTTTGGGCCGATTCCCGAGGCGACGCCTCCTATACCCCCACTACCGCTCGAGGCTCAGCTGCCAAGCCGCCGATCGCTCACGTGACGCGTCATCTCAGGAGCGTCGCGCGTGCTATAAGCATGATGGAACTGTAATCTCCCCCGAATAATATTAAAAAGTTAGTTATACAGAATACATAATTATAATTAGGACAATAGTTTCCGCGCCACCCATGAGGTACTATTGCTGACGCGTTTTTTTTTAAAGTGGTATCCTCAGTAGGCCTACTCCACTGAAAAGATAATATGTATTTTTCTTGTTTTCCTTTGAATAATAAAGTAATCACTGCGCACTGCGCAGAATGCATTTTATTTGCAATTACTGCGCCTATCGCAGAATGCATTTCTGTTCCTCTTTATTTTACTCTCATCACTGCGCACTGCGCAGAATGCATTTTATTTGCAATTACTGCGCCAATTGCAGAATGCATTTCTGTTCCTCTTTATTTTACTCTCATCACTGCGCACTGCGCAGAATGCATTTTATTTGCAACTACTGCGCCAATCGCAGAATGCATTTCTGTTCCTCTTTATTTTACTCTCATCACTGCGCACTGCGCAGAATGCATTTTATTTGCAATTACTGCGCCAATCGCAGAATGCATTTCTGTTCCTCTTTATTTTACTCTCATCACTGCACACTGCGCAGAATGCATTTTATTTGCAATTACTGCGCCAATCGCAGAATGCATTTCTGTTCCTCTTTATTTTACTCTCATCACTGCGCACTGCGCAGAATGCATTTTATTTGCAATTACTGCGCCAATCGCAGAATGCATTTCTGTTCCTCTTTATTTTACTCTCATTTACTAATTAGTCGATTTTCTAGGCCGTTTACATGATTTTATGATGGATGGGATATCTATAGGAATGTTAGAAGAACTAGCTCGCATTAATGAAGTTAATGATTTATCGCTTAAGGAAGAACGTTTATCGGTTTTTATCATTTTCATTTTCGAAAACGAGCATTCACATAAGTATGTGGATCCGAACATGGAAAAAATTCGAAGACCAAAATTTTTAAGATTAGGGTAATTTGAATTGTTTAAAATCTTAAAAAAGTCCGCTCCTTTTTCTGGACAAGTTTTGAGGGAAAGATCATTTTGCAAATCGCAAAGTTTCTCTTGAAATTCTACATTTTGTTTTTCGATTTCCGCAGTGAGAGGATTTTCGAACAAAACTAAGTCCTTTCTAAGACTTTCAAAGTCAGTAAAACGCGTGTCGAACTGAGTTATTAATGAGTCAATTAACTGAATATGTTTTTTAAAATTACAGCTTGTGCCGTATTCTTCGAAGAGAATCTGGCAAGAGGGATAGAAATGAAGAGCATCTTTTTCTAAATGATTTTTAAATAAAATTAATTTTCTACGAAATGAGTCAATATGACTAACTAATTGACATATTGTTTGGTCGGGCTTTTGCAGCTTTAAATTTAAAGTATTTAAATGATTGGTTACATCGGTGATAAGAGCGAGTTCACAAAGAAATTCCGTATCTTCGGAGAGAGATTTAATGTCATCATCTTTGCCACTAGACATTTCTTGCAAGAAAAGGAAGATCTCTTTTCTTATCGCAAAAAACTTTTCTAAACATTTTGCAGCATTGAGCCATCGGACTTCACAATGTAGGGGTACATCTATATAAAGTGCATTATGTTCTTCGAGAAAGTGTTGAAATTTTCTATGAGAAAGAAACTTGTGGCCGCCTTTTATTGAATTGATTTTTGTAACAGTTTTCATGGCTGCAGACAATTTTATAGCTTTCCCACATAATGCTTCTTGATGAATAATACAGTGCATAAGGGGGAATTTTAAATTGCGCTGCTTTATTTGACCGAAGAAACCAATTTTGTGACCTACCATCGCTTTTGCGCCATCTGTTACTATGGCTGAACATTTCGAAAAATCGGTATTCAATTTTTGAAGAGTTTTTTCCACGGCTTTAAAAATATCTAGACCTGTTGTTGTGTCATGTAATGGAACAAAATCTAAGAGCTCCTCGACATGTGAAAAATCGTTTTGTACAATTCGAGCAAAAATACTCAATTGACTCACATGTCCAATATCGGTGCTTTCATCTAAACATAATGAAAAATAAGCACAACTGGCTAACAAAAATTTTAGTTTTTCTTCTATCAAACAAGCAATATTAGTAATTCTTGCTGCCACTGTCTTTTTACGTAAAGGAATGCTAGCAGCTTCAGCAAGCGTCAATGAATTGCCGAATGATTTTACTGCCTTGATGAGACATTCCTTTATAAAATTACCTTCCATAAACGGCTTAGAATGTTGGGCAATAAGAAGCGAAATAGCATATAATGCAGTGACAGCTTTTACCGAAGAATTAGCATTATTAGAATTATCATTAGAACTGGAACTTTCCTGATAAATCAATTTTAAACCCTCTATTAAATTACATTTTTCTTGACCTTCATATTTTGAATATTCACTTGCATGTTTTTTTTCATAATGTCTCTCAATGACAATTTTTTTCACAACAGCAGGTTTATATTTGCATAAAATACACACCGTGTGATTGCCAATAAGTGCAAAAAAACTATCCTCCCATTTCTTATCAAAATGTTGTTCATACCTTTGCTCACTGGCCATCGTACTGATTTGACAAAAAAATTACACAATCATTAGCACGCACACTTAAGGAAAAACTACACAAAAAACAAACCTTATAACTTTTCGAAGATATATAAGAATAACGAAGAATAATAAGAGTTTATATCCACGCACTTTATATCCACGTTTCACGAAGTGATCTGCCAGCGACAATAACGGTTGGAAAACAAGAAGGAATCAAAACAATTGCATATCGAATGCGCGGCATAGATACGCGGTATAGTTAATGTAGGAAATTTAAATCTCTCTTCGTAAATACGAAGTTTCTTTGTGAACTCGCTCTTATCACAGATGTAACCAATCATATAAATATTTTTTAAGGCGGCAAAAGCCCAACCAAACAATATGTCAATTAATTAATCATATTGATTCATTTCGTAGAAAATTAATTTTATTTAAAAGTCAATAAAGAAACCTTTTCTTCGCCAGTGAATAAAATAAAAAGGAGTAGTAATAATCGACTCTGACTGGCAATATGACTGGCGATTGTGTGCCTTTGTCAACCGTGGGCTGCTGACATGCTTTTCCCACACATATTACGTCCTTTACATATGACGCGCAAACTTTTCTTGACTTTTGGATTGTTGGCACAATGTTAGGACTGAATTGTTTGTAAGAGATAGAACACTTGATAAGGACCGAAAGTGACGGTCGAAACGTCGTGAGATAATAAAATTCATATATTGCCAGTCAGAGTCGATTATTACTACTCCTTTTTATTTAAAAGTCATTTGGAAAAAGGTATTCTCCATTTTTATCTCTCTTGCCAAATTCTCTTCGAAGAATACGGCACAAGCTGTAATTTAAAAAAACATTCACTTAATTGACTCATTAATAAGTCAGTTCGACACGCATTTTACTGACTTCGAAAGTCTTAGAAGGGACTTGGTTCTGTTCGAATATCCTCTCAATGCGAAAATCAAAGAACAAAATTTAGACTTTCAAGAGGAACTTTGCGATTTGCAAAATGATCTTTCCCTCAAGACTTGTCCAGAAAAAGAGGCGGACTTTTTAAGATTTTAAATAATTCAAGTTACCCTAATCTTAAAATTTTGGTCTTCGAATTTTTTTCCATGTTTGGATCCACATTCTTATGTGAATGCTCGTTTTCGAAAATGGAAATCATAAAAACCGATAAACGTTCTTCCTTAAACTTAAACGATAAATCATTTTATTAATGCGAGCTAGCTCTTTCATTAATAAATTCTCGTTCATTAATAAATTTCACATTATTTTTCTTTTTAGTGGAATAGGCCTGGGAAAACCACTTGAAAAAAAACGCGTCAGCAATAGTACCCCATGGGTGGCGCGGAAACTATTGTCCTAATTATAATTATATATTCTAACCGTCTATATAACTAACTTTTTAATATTATTCGGGGGATATTACAGTTCCATCATGCTTATAGCACGCGCGACGCTCCTGAGATGACGCGTCACGTGAGCGATCGGCGGCTCGGCCGCTGAGCCTCGAGCGGTAGTGGGGGTATAGGAGGCGTCGCCTCGGGAATCGGCCCGAAATGTGCAACTAAATCCCGGCATACACACCAATTCACAAAAATACTATAAATTGAAAAATATCACTTTTTTATCGACTGAAGTTCAATTCCGTCGTATACAATTCTTTGAGATTCACTCAATTATTTCCTAAAAAATAGGAAAAATTTTGTAACCGATTTCCAAAAAGATCGGTAACAAAAAATTATACACTTTATGGCACTCCCCGGGAAATTCTACCTCTATTTTATATACAATTCTTTAAAATTCAATCAATTATTTCCCGAAAAATTGAAAAAATTTCGGATACCGGTCCCAAAAAGATCGGTAACGAAAAATTATACAGTTTATAGCACTCCCCGGGAAATTCTACCCCTGTTTTATATACAATACTTTAAGATTCAAACAATTATTTTCCGAAAATTTCGAAGAATTTCTGATACCAGTTTCCAAAAAGATCGGTAACGAAAAATTATACACTTTATGGCATTCCCCGGAAAATTCTACCCCTGTTTTATATACAATTCTTTAAGATTCGGTCAATTATTTCCCGAAAAATTGTAAAAATTTCGGATACCGGTTCCCAAAAAGATCGGTAACAAAAAACTATACACTCTATAGCACTCCCCGGAAAATTCTACCCCTATTTTATATACTTTTGGTAAAAATTCGGTCGAATAGTTTAAGAGTGTATAAAGAACAGACATACATACATACAGACATTCTATTTTATATATATATATAGAGATTTGCATTGCACTAGAGGTAATGAATAATCCCATAATGGTCGGCGTTTTTGTACTTCAAGAATTATCAGTTCTTCATCATCAAAGTTTAATTTAATTGTAGTATTCTCATTCAATTTTGTACGTTTTTTGGTGTTATTTTCAAGTTGTCTAAAAACTTTTCGTTTATCTGTTTTTTGTAGTGGTATAATATTACCTAAAACATTATTCATTTACTTATCTATATTATTCTTCTAAAAACATCTACTTGAAAATTCTTTTTGCTTCCTCATAGAGGAAGCTTTGTTTTCATAAATTTCGTATATGAACCTTTGATTGCGTATAAAGTTGGGTCTAGTCAACCAAATTTAAAAGAATTATATATGAAATAGGGGTAGAAGAAACCAAAGAAAAGATTGTTTTTTGAGTTTTTGATGCTAATATGTTCAGAGTGTTTTAAAACGTCAAAATATCGCATTAAAAAAATGTCCGTATGTGTGTGTGTGTGTGTGTATGTGCGGATTTGATGTTTGTGGTTGCTCTAACTTCCGCAAATATTGAGATATCGGGCTGTTTTTTTTTAAATCGATAGAGTATCATTTAAGAAAGGTTGGTATTGAATTTGGCGATGATCGGTAAAGGGGTTCTTTTTTAAAAAAAATTTTGAATTTTTTTAAGAAATGTCGGTGGTTGCTCTAACTTCCGCAAATATTGAGATATCGGGCTGTTTTTTTTTTTAATCGATAGAGTATCATTCAAGGAAGGTTGGTATTGAATTTGGCGATAATCGGTAAAGGGATTCTTTTTAAAAAAAATTTTGAATTTTTTTAGAAATGTCCGTGGTTGCTCTAACTTTCGCAAATATTGAGATATCGGGCTGAATTTTTTTTTAATTGATAGAGTATCATTTAAGGAAGGTTGGGGGACGAGTACGATTTCCGAGGCGCCCAGATTTGACTGTGGTTTCTGGTAGTATTTTTTACGCTGAACAAAAAATTATATAGGTCTTATAGGGCTAACTGCTCTAGTTTTCGAGATATGCAATATTAGTTTAAAAAAAAATAATTATTTAGTTTACACCCCTATAATGTATCACTTGAATTTTAATGAATATAAGTATGTATTAAATCTTCGCCTTACTAAACAGATGAGTCTACAATATACTAAAAATATTAATACTGAAAAGATTAGCGAGGCCCCGTACGCAAGGTAGGACGTGCCATTCACTTGACGTATAGGATTTATATAATATGTATTGGTAATTATACAGTTTAGGAGCCTCACCTCAAATCTCGATGAAATTATGCTCAATCGACGCGTTTTTGTACGACAGGAATCAGGTTATGATTCCTGTCATACCGACGCCATGTAGCAACACTGAACATGTCCTGCAGCCACATACGCATGCTCAGTGGCCGCACGCGCATGCAAAACTGCGCCAAATTTAAATATGATGACTGGTCAATCATGCGGAATAATCAAGCATCTTCATTCAAGCAGTTAGGTATCACGCTGGGAGTTTGTTTAGTTTTATTAAGCGGGGGAAGGGGCTCCGCTTATTTGTGTACTGTAAACACATGTATTATACACATGTATTATATATACACATGTATTATACACATGTGCATAAACAGTACACAAATAGGCGCGGGAGGGCCTCGTCACTGATTTTAGGACACGCCTTCGGCGTATAGATTAGTGACGCGCTTTAAAAGTATTTAACTGTTTAAACACTTAAGGGGATGCTGGAGCCGCAGGCGAACTCGATCAGCGTCGATAAAGAAGTGCTCACCGACTATATCTGTCCTTGTATAGACAAGGATATAGACAAGGATAGCACCTAACCTTGCATCTTCCACTGGTCTAAGTAATATCTTTTTTTTTAGGCTTCAAATCTTACTTCTAATTGCACGATATTATTCCTGACAGTTTTTTGTAGAGGGCTGCATCACTATTTTCTATAGAAAAACTGCAGAATTTTTGTATAAAGCAAATATTGTCGTCAGGTGAAGACAATATTTATAAAAATAAAATTTTTTTTTAGTTTATCAGAAAAAATCATGTACAGCCCTCTACATTTTTGTGCGTACTTTAATCGTGTAAAAGGATTTTCCATTCTGTTCAGCCAATTCAAAGATATTGCTTAGACCGATTATGCCTTGTCGCTGTCACTCCAGGATCCCCTTAAGGTGGAGCCTATTTGTATACTGTTTATACACATGTACTATATACACATGTGTGTATAAACAGTACACAAATAATCAAGCCCCTGGACCCCCCATTGAGAGCTTCGCCTAGACCTCGCTTTACAACTTAACACCCCGAGGGGGGTGCGGGTGGGAAGGCCGAAGGCCTCTGTATTAGTACTAGTCTTGCGTTGTTTACATTTTTAAAACGTAAACACAGAAATAAAAAATTCAAGAGTGATAAAAGTTGCTATTGCTTATAGTTTAGAAGATATAAACCTATTTAATCATAAAATTCGAAAAACAAAATAACTAATTTTTCCAATATATACAGTTCACGGATATACCGACCGAGTGAGTACCGCACCCTAAGAATATCTTTTTCTGCCACCAGAGGTCATACCTCAATTTGACAGATCCAAATAGAGAAAGTGATAAAACAAGAGTGAGTGTATATAATCATAGCGAATGGATTGTTATCATATGGATTTGAAATAAAAGGTTAAGAACGGTAAAAGCCACTAAGTTTATAATTCTGAAAATATCAACCTTTTTACGGGGATCCTAAACCCGTCTGTATTACCGACTAAATTTTATATCTGTCCTCGTATAGACAAGGAGATAGACAAAGTTATAAATAAAAGTTATAAATTACAGGCGGTTTTAAGATTCCCTTAATAACAACATTCGAAAAACAAAATAACTAAGTTTTTTGGGTTTGTTTGTTTGGATTTAGCTCACGCGTACAGTTTGCTTCAAACTCTCACTCACCTATACCATGGTATCAAAACATCCATCGTTACATCCAAACCTACAAAATTTTTCCTTTTTTCACTCTTTCCACCAACTCATCGAGACAGATGAAAAAGCAATAACCTTTTTAGAAGAAATAGGACTTCTTCCGCAGAAATTGTCAACACCTCCAGAATGTTGCAATTTACCAATGAAAGTGGAAACAAATAAAGAGAAGAAATTAGGATGGATATGGCGGTGTTCATCAAAAAGACCGAAAAAGAAAGGTACAAAATATTGCACAGCGACTGAAAACCCATGCACTGGCACTTTTTTTGATGGGACAAACTGTCGCATCAAGATCCGCGAAGTTCTCGCCATTATCATCTGCTTCGTAGCCAAAATGAAGGTCTCCGAATTATATCATTATTTACAGCAATGGCGTCAGTCCAAAGGTGAAAATAAGCTCAGCAGGTCAACCGTAATCGACTACTACAGTTATTGTCGAGAAATAGCCGAAGTAATCACCTCTCACACTAACATCCTTCTTGGTGGCAAAGAAAAAACAGTCCAGATTGACGAAACGTTTCTAACAAAACGTAAATATCATCGCGGAAAAATCACAGAGCAAATAACTATCACAGTTCTGGGACTCTACTGTAAAGAAGACAAGATTGGACTTTTCTTCAAAGTCAACTCGAAAAGCAAAGCGGACTTATGGCCATATATAAAAAAATTTGTAGCAAAAGATACGACATATCTTTATTCTGACAGTGCCAAACAATACATTGGCATAGAAAAGTTATTCAATGAAAACACCGTTCATTTGACCACCAATCACAAAATAGGTGAATATGTCAGCAAAGAAAATCCAAACAGCACCATCAACGCTCTGGAAAATCAAAATAAACTATTAAAGCAGTCCATATTATGCCACAAAACACCCAAGCTTCTCCACCAATATATGGCACTACACTATTATCGACAGCAAAACTTAGAAAAACAATACAAGAACGACTTAGGTTCCCAAATTATGGAATTCTTACTCGATATTAAAAAAGTATATCCCGGAATTGTAAACGGCAAAAGAATAGCTGGACTAGAACTACTCGACATAGATCCTCCCACCATCGAATCAGAACAGTTGGAAAACTTTATTCCTTCAAAACGTCCACGAATACAAACAATCGACGAGGAATTAGAAGAAGCAACCGATGAAAGCAATCACAATATTGAATTCGATCCTGATTATATTTTTTAAATCTCACAGAAACACACACACACGTAATGCGTGCAATAAATTACTATTATATTTCATAAAATAATTTAGTTTTATATTACTATGTATATACAACTGTACAATAATATACCTTGTTTCGCCCTATAGGCAAAGAGTTTATGTGTTAGAAAGCATAAATATAAAATACGATAATATATTATATCTAATAATTAAAAAAAGTAACGCGTGCAATAAATTACTATTATATTTCATAAAATAATTTAGTTTTATATTACTACTAGCTTTTTAGCCCGCGCTTCGCGCGGGCTCAAAAGCTCTTCCTTCTTTTCCCCGAATAATAATATTTACCCAAAAAAAATTTTTTTTAAGAGACCTTTTTTAGACAACTTTGTATGAGGGCCCTTTGTCTCCGGGCTCAGAGCCCTTCCCAAAACCCTCTACGATCTAAGTTAGAGTATCATGAGATAGTATACCAAATTTGGTTGTTCTAATTTGAAAACTGTAAGAGTAGAATAATAATATCACAAATTAAATTGATTATCAAATTTTAAACGCATCAATAACTGATGCTAATATACATTCTTTCCCAGCAGACCTTTTCCCCTCGCTTTGACCCTTTTCCAAAACCCTCTATGGGCTAATTTATTAGACAGTAGACGATGGGTTTTCCCCGAATAATAATATTTACACCGAAAAAAGATTTTTTTAAGACAATTTTGTATGTAAGCCCTTTTTTATTTTTTTATATTTGTTTTTATTTTCTTATATTAATTTATTCTTCATCGACATCATCCCCGAAAAATTAGACAAATTTTGATACCGGTTTCCAGAAAATCGGTCCATTAATAAATTAGTAGTTCGCGGTCAGACAGACAGACATTAGAAAAATTTTGGAACCGGTTTCCCAAAACCGATTTCCCAAAATAACATTTTTTTGAAAAATAAAACTTTTTTTTGAAAAAAGGAACCATAAAAATTACGTATATTTCCCGAAAAATTTCGGAACCGATTTCCAAAAAATTGCTAACAAAAAAAATAATACACATTATTGCTATCCCCAGAAAATTCTACCCTCTCTATTATTTTCATGAATGCGGGATATCTTTTTAAACATATATTTACCCTGTTTCATATATAATTCAATTGAGCAAACATATATACACACCAATTCACAAAAATACTATAAATTGAAAAATATCACTTTTTTATCGACTGAAGTTCAATTCCGTCGTATATTTCAATTCTTTGAGATTCACTCAATTATTTTTTAAAAAATTGGAAAAATTTTGTAACCGATTTCCAAAAAGATCGGTAACAAAAAATTATACACTTTATGGCACTCCCCGAAAAATTTTCTACCCCTATTTTATATACAATTCTTTAAGATTTGACCAATTATTTTCCAAAAAATTCGAAAAATTTCTGATACTGGTTTCCAAAAAGATCGGTAATGAAAAATTATACACTTTATGGCACTCCCCGGGAAATTCTACCCCTGTTTTATATATAATTCTTTAAGATTCGGTCAATTATTTGCCAAAAAATTGGAAAAATTTCGGATACCGATTCCCGAAAAGATCGGTAACGAAAAACTATACACTCTATAGCACTCCCCGGAAAATTCTACCCCTGTTTCATATATAATTCTTTAAGATTCGGTTGAAAACTGCAGATTTGCATAGCGGACAAACATACAAACATACATATATTCATTTATATATATATAGAAATGTATATACAACTGTACAATAATATACCTTGTTTCGCCCTATAGGCAAAGAGTTTATGTGTTAGAAAGTATAAATATAAAATACGATAATATATTATATCTAATAATTAAAAAAAGTAAAGATTTATATTATATTTATTTTGAGCTTTAATACTGCATATCTCGAAAACTAGAACAGTTAGTCCTATAAGACCTATATAATTTTTTGTTCAGCGTAAGAAATACTACCAGAAACCACAGTCGGAAATCGTACTATCCCCAAGGTTGGTATTGAATTTGGCGATGATCGGTAAAGGGGTTCTTTTTAAAAAAATTTTTGAATTTTTTTAGAAATGTCCGTGGTTGCTCTAATTTCCGCAAATATTGAGATATCGGGTTGAATTTTTTTTTAATCGATAGAGTATCATTTAAGAAAGGTTAGTATTGAATTTGGCGATAATCGGTAAAGGGATTACCGATTTCTGCTTAAAAAGTGTATAAGATGTACATGTAATTGTATATAGAGTACAATGAATTGTATGTAATTTTATATAGAGTATTATTAAAAGAAAGTTGTTTTAAATTTTGCGAGGTGAAAGGGTTACCGATTTCTGTTCAAAAAATGTGCAACGATTTCTGCTTAAAAAATGTGTAAGTTATTTGATGGATATAAAGTATCATTTAAGAAAGGTATTGAATTTGGCGAGGATCGGTGAAAGAGTTACCGATTTTTGCTTAAAAAGTTACATGTATTAGTTATACATGTAATTTTATATAGAGTGTAGGCCGCCGAGTTTAATAAAACGTATTCTTTATTATTTTACGCTTTTACAATTGAGAGCTTCCGAGCTTGCGATCCGTCGCGTGTCGCTGCAATGCTCGCTCTGCCAGGCCCGCATACCGCCCTACCACACCCGCCTACGCTGGGCTACGCGCGCAACAAATAGAGCCCCGCGTGCTATACGCGTGCTACAGTTCGGCCATTCTGATTAGTGTTTGGTCCCCCAAACATATAACGCAAATTCCATCGGATAATCAAATAAAACCGGCCATAAAAATAATATATAACGCAACGGCTTCGCGATACACAAAAATCCATATATATGCCCTTGGGCAGTGGGAGAAACTAAAATAACGCCAGTACACATAAATAAAACTTAAACGATTATAAATGTTCCGTCTAAACCCCGCGTATACATACATATTATCTTATCTATTTGTGTAATAATTTCGCCATAGTGTAATTCTTATAATGTAATACCTCGCCGCTTTCACAACATGATAATGGATCCTTTAAGAATCTTTGACAGTACTATAAGGACGTATATTACTGACATCCCATGTGCCAAAATAAGGTCGTTGAGTATTTTGACATCCCGGAGGATCAGAGACGACATATCTGTTATTTCGTAGTACCTTAGAAATTTGGTACGGACCACGGAACTGCGGGATTAATTTCTTAGTACTGCCCGGCGTACTGTCAAAGTTACGAATCATGATTAAATCGCCTTCTACGTATCGTTTCGGTGCTTTGTGACGACGGTCATAATTTTCTTTTTGACGCTGTTGGGAAAGCAGCGTGTGCAGGGCTGCTTGATCACGCAAAGTATCGAGATCTCTGTTCGAGGAATTTATGGTTGTTTCTAAGAAATCCTTGAGCCGATCTGCATATCGATCCCGCTGCTCGATGCCAAAAACTAATTTGCTGGGACTTTTCCCGGTAGATCGATTGATAGTATTATTGATAGCGTACTCTATTTCGGGTAACATCTTATACCATTGCCGACCTTCTTCATTATCTGACAACGGTGCCACGACCGGTGGCCCGACGACAAATGATCCGCGACACTTGATCTGCGACAATTGATCCATACGACAATCGGTCTAACGACGAAATATCCGACGATAAATTATCCGTAGGACAATTGATTCGAGGGATAAGTGATCCAGTTAGGGGGCATTACATGCAATTCCGAACGTACGTGCACGAGGGCATTACATGTAAAGCCAGCGGCACACGGAGCATGTTTTCCTGCTGGATTGCTTGCAATCTAGTAAATCACCAGACATCTTGAGTGTTGAGTGAGGAAATTATAATAATTTACTACATCGCAAGCAATCCAGCAGGAAAACATGCATCGTGTGCCACTGGCTTAATTTCGAACGTACGTGCACGAGGCTACCGTTGGTCATACTGTACCAACCGCAGCGGCACGAGCACCGTTCGTTTCACAGCTACAAATATATCTCAGAAATTTATAAAATGCCGTTAAAATATATCACATCACAGCGAGGTGCTTTAATGTTACTACATAATGGATATTTATACAACAAAAAAAGTTTGAATAAGCTTAATATTACCTGGCGTTGCGCTGAATACCGGAAGAGGTCATGTAGCGCTGTAATTTACACAACAAGCGATAAACGAACTGGTATTTAACATGCGTTATCTTTTTCATGTTGTAACATTTTCATGCAGTTAACTATATTTTTCATCTCCACAATTAATCCACGCGTTTAATATAGGTGAAATTGTTGGTGATCCTCCTGTTCACAATCATGCTGCTGATGTTGCTCAGGTCGAAGCTAGGAAGGTCAAAGAGAAACTAAAAAAGAAGGCGAGCAAGGGTTGTCAGAATAATAGTGTAATGATTTCTAAGGTATTGAGTAAAGTGTCATCGCCAGTCCGTGTTCAGCTACCACCAATTACATCATTGACACGCACCGTTCAACGGGCCAGAAAGAATGACGAAGCTATTATAGTAAACCCAAAGACACTCCAAGAATTGGTTATACCAAATATGTACCGGATGACTAACGACGATGAGTTATTTTTGTTGTATGATAGCGAGGGTGGTGCAGATCGTTTCGTTATTTATGCTACTGCTAAAAACCTGGAGTTGTTGGCAGAATGTGAGTTGTGGTGTTGCGATGGCACGTTTAACTCAGTGCCTCTTATTTTTAAGCAATTATACACCATTCACGGATTGTATCGTGATAAATTGTTGCCGTTAGTGTACATACTGGCTCCTAATAAGTCCGAAAAACTATATTCATCCGCGTTGTCTGTTATTAAACGCCATCAACCAAATTTAAAGCCAAAAAGAGTAATGGTGGATTACGAGCGTGCGTTTATTGTTGCTTGTAGGAGTAAATTTCCTGACTGTGCTATTTCTGGTTGCCTTTTCCACTTCAGTCAGTGTATTTGGCGTCACGTGCAATTTTGTGGTCTACAGCATAATTATAATTCTGATTTGAGCTTTTGTTTAAACATTAAAATGCTTATGGCCTTAGCATTTGTTCCTGTGCATGATGTACTTGAGGCGTATGAGGAGCTCATTGTATCCCCCTTTTTTGAAGAAAATGAAGATGTTTTAAACGATTTACTTCGATACTTTGAACGAACCTGGGTTGGTGAACGACGTCGTACTGGCAACAAACGTAAGAAGCCGATGTTCGATTTAGGTTTGTGGAACTGTTATCAAGCAGTTATCGATAGTGTCATGCGTTCGAACAATGGCGTTGAGGGCTGGCATTGCTCATTTAATAACAAAGTTCGCGTAGTTCATGCAATATTCAGCAGCTTTATGGATGCGATTAAGGGTGAGCAAGTTCTCACGGAAACAACGATTGTTCAATTGAATACAGGGGTTAATATTGTTGCCAAAAAACGAAAAAGGTATGCAGATAAAGATGAGCGAATCAAAAATATTGTGACCAAATACGATCAGACTACAAAAATGAAATATTTAAAACATGTAGCGTTTGTATTGTCCGTGTAATAATTAGGCGTTGATAGTATCGATTATTTATTGTTCTACTGTTACTTCGATGTCTAAAAGATGTTATTACAAATATATATTTATTATTAATGTTCTACGGTTACCTCGATTTCTAAGATATTACAAATATATATTGATCAATATTTAAATATGAATTTCGCACATAGTTCTTTTACGCATATACCTTCCACGCCGAAACCTGAATTTGACTGGCGTTTTGTCGCGGATGTAATTGGGTTGGACGATTTGTCGTTCGGATCATTTGTCTCCTGGATTTTTCGTCTCCGGATCAAATGCCGCGGATCAAACGTCGCGGATCATTTGTCTTCGGGCCACCTGTTACGACACCCTGACAACTTAGCTATACAGGGAGCTATAACTCTATTGACGCGTTCGGCTTGACCGTTAGCTTGTGGTGATCCCACAGCTATTTTAACATGTTGGATGTCTTGTTCTTTCAGGAAATCTTCAAAATCTCGCGATGTAAAAGCACTACCGCGGTCGGAGATGATAATTTTGGGCTTACTGTAACTTTGAAAAAATTGCTGCAAACAACAAATGGTTTCTTTGGTGTTAGTGGTCTTTGTAGGAAATAATCTGACGAACTTAGAAAAAGCATCTATAATCACTAGAATGTGCTTTTTCAATGATACTCGATTATCCACCGGTCCAAAATGATCAATGTGAATCGTGTCGAACGGAAGATTTTCTTTCGGAATTGGATGCAGATACCCCTCGGGTTTACCGCTTACAGGCGAAAACGATATACATTTTAAACAGTGTCGTACGTGCTCCTCGCATTTCTCGCGTATCCGCGGGAACCAATACGTACGCCGAATGATTTCGATCATTTTGCCCGACCCGACGTGACCCATCTCGTTGTGATAACGGAATAAAACGTGTCCTTCCATTTGTTCGGGTACCAGAAACAAGAGGTTCGTGCCGTGTTTCTTATAAACTAAACCGTTACGCAATTCGTATTGTGGATCTTCTTCTGCCTCGAGTCTCTGTGCGATAGCCCTGATTCCAGGGTCTTGACCTTGCAAAACGGTGAGGTTCCACTCAAATGGATTGTCATCAATTAGTAATATTCCGAAAGATCTGCTCAATGCGTCGACATGAGCCATCCTGGAGCCAGGCCGATGCACTACCTTGAAATCAAAGTTTTGCAATTCGAGACTCCATCTCGCTATACGGGCATTGATATCGCATTTTTCTAACGTTTGCGTAACCGCGTTACAGTCTGAAACAATTACAAAAGGTATGTCTTGTACATAAATGCGGAATCTACGCAAAGCGTACACAATGGCTAAGGTTTCCAGTTCGAAGCTGTGGTACCGAGCTTCCACTTCAGTGGTTCGTCGACTGAAGTAGAATACCGGATGTATCTTGTTATCGTTTTGCTTTTGCATCAGAATTGCTCCGAACCCATGCATGCTTGCGTCACAATGCAGCTCTGTGCTGGCTTTCGGATTATATACAGCTAGGATTGGTGCTTCTACCAATTTACTTTTTAATGTTATGAACGCGTTTCTCTCACATTTTCTGAATTCAAAAGCGACATCTTTCCTGAGAAGATTATATAGCGGTTTCGCGATAATGGAGAAATTTTTGATAAACCGCTGGAAGTATGAAGCCAGTCCAACAAAGGAGTGGACTTCCTTTACCGTCTTGGGTTCGGGGAAATTCTGCACCGCCCTAATACCTCTGTCAGTGGGTTGTATCTCCCTTTCGGATACTTTATATCCTAAATACTCCACCTCGGTGTACACAAAAACACATTTCTCTAATTTCAGTTCGAGCTTATTATTGACTAAGAACGTAAAGACCTTTTTTAACATATCGATGTGCGCTTTTAACGTTTTAGTCGCGATTATTACGTCATCTATATAGTTGCCAATGTAAATCTCCTTAAAATCCGCGGGAGGAGGTTCAGATATGGATTCGGAATCCGGCACTGATGCGGTTGATCCCGATAAGATTTCGCTATTCGTTTCTAGATCCGCTGACGGTTCAGGCACGGGTTCGGACCCCGTAGTTGGCTCAATTGATTTCAACAATACCTCATTATTCAGTTCCGAAGACTCAGGCATCGGTTCAGGTTCCGGATCCGGTGCGGTTACCTTGGACAAAGCTTTACTCAAAAATCGCTGAAATACCTGAGACCCGACCTTGAGACCAAATGGTAACTTTAGGCTCTCGAAGAGACCCAACGGAGTTATAAACGCAGTGTACTTTATCGATTCTGGTGCCATCGGTATATGGTAGAAGCCGTCCTTCAGATCCAGTATCGTATAAAAACGTTTGCCTCGCAACGCATCCAATTGATCGTCGATCAGAGGCATCGAATGATTGTCTCGCGCCAACAGCTTGTTTACTGCACGGTAGTCTATACACATCCTAATCTCTCCATTCTTTTTTCGAACCAGCACGATTGGGGAGGCGTACTCTGAAACACTTTCTCTGATTATATTCCTTTTCAACAAATCGTCCAGGATCTGTCGAAGCTTTTCCTTTTCCGCGTAACCTAACCTCCTAGGACCAAACTGTACCAATTTATTTTCTTTTAAGACCAACGTGGCTTCCATTTGTACTTCAGGAACTTCCGGCCTAACCGGCTTTACATAATAATCGGTGAACGTATCCTTAAACAATTCGCAAACATTAGGTGGGAGATCAGGGTTTACATTAACATCAATGTTGCTCGGATCATTGCAAATTAACAATATCTCACTCACTGCCTTATCTAACATTGGACTGTTTGTCAAGCAATAGTCAAAGAATTTTAATGTGTCTCTACCTATCAGTAATGGAATAGACATCGTGTTGTCTGATACTACGCCCATGGATACCGATTTACTACAGCTATCCATAGTAAGCTTGACTTTAATCACTCCCTTTACCCGGAGTTTGGAATTATTAAAACCGCGATATCCATTCCATTACTGTCCTGCAGGTTTTAAGTTTTTAACATTTATTACACTTTCCTGAACAAGAGTAATCGGGCATCCAGTGTCGATCCTGGCTGTACATGAGAATGGTGCACCTCCTCGGACTTGTAGGACTGCCACCCTCTGGAACTCGTCTCGAAGTTCTCCGTGCGTATCCACAAAGTGGATTTTGTCGTTTTGCTCTGGCTGGTCATCACCCTCGGATTCGTTTTTCTCCGAGGCTGACTGCTCGCTTCCGTCGACCAAGCTCACTTGACGCTCGGCCTTCTTGTTGCCCCGCTCCGTCTTCTTATCCTTGTTCGTCTCCTTGTGCTTCTTCTTTGCCGTAGGACAGTCCTTCGCGTAGTGGCCCACTTCATCATATTGGTAGCATCTCACTAGACCTTTAGTTTTTGGTCTAGGGCTGCCTTTCGAAGCTTCTTTAGGAGATGTGGTCTTGAGCTTCATATTCTTGGGATTCGAGCCTTCACGATGAGCCTGAAGGGTGTCCGGTGCTTCTAACGCAATTTGACGAAACGCTTTCGTCAACTCGTGCACCGTCGAGAAGGATTGCATCCTCGCCTGATTTTTCAGAACCTTCGAGGGTATTCCGTCGATAATGTATTCGACCATCTCTTCTTCTGGGATTGGTACCTTATTTCCTTTGATTATTTTATCATGGCAATAATCGCTGAAAGACTCATTTCTCTTCCACACTCGATTCTCAAACAGACGTTTTCTTTCCAGCCTACTTAGTGGCTGATCAAACATAGCGCCCATCTTCTCCAGCAGCCTATCTACTCTCATAGATAAATGCTCGGCCATAGAGGAATACCAATCCGCTGCTTTCCCTCGTAGTTTCGAGCCAACCAATATCTTCGCGGCATTTTCGTCGAGCTCGTACGTATCTCTCAGCAAGTTGATCTGAGTTTTCCATCGCTCGAAGTCGTCGCCTGCGCCGTTGTACTCGCTGAGGAGGTCACAAACGTTTTTGATGCTGAGTGGAGTCCGGGAGACCGTAGACAGGCTATTCCTCGGCGACGTCCGCAACATGTCGTTTTCTCGACGCAAGATCATAATTTCTCTTTGCATTAGAACGCGTTCTCTATCCAATAATTCAGCTTCTCGCCGGGCTATGCTCTCATTCGCTCGTACCGTAACATTCGCCGGTAGCGTGTCACTTCTATCTTCCTCATTGACGTCGTCCTCTGGATGCTGCTGGGCCGCTTCTCCCATCCATTCGCCCGAGGGATCCGCCTGCTGCATTCTGGCAATTAATTCAGCTTTTCGTCCGGCTACAGGCAATTGATGTTGCCGTAGGACCCTTTTTAGCTGTTCTACGGTGAGTGTATCCGGATCCATCTTGAAACTTCTTCGTTACGCGCCCGATTCGATAGTCTCACTCGCGCGCTCGCACCGCCCCGCCGTTCTTTTCTTTCCTCGCCCGACGCGTGCCTGTTTGTGCCGGTACGATCGGCTATCTTTGTCGTACGGGCGGCGAACACGTCTTTCTCAGTGCTCGTCTCGCTATTGAAATTGTTGCCGATCCGCGATTTTCCTTCGCCGACAGTTCTTCGCGTAATCGCTTGCATACAGCCGCAGCGAAACCGACGCGAATTCTTTTTCTAGCACGCACACAGCAGTGCTAACGACGGACTCACTATGCCACTTCTGAATTTGTAGGCCGCCGAGTTTAATAAAACGTATTCTTTATTATTTTACGCTTTTACAATTGAGAGCTTCCGAGCTTGCGATCCGTCGCGTGTCGCTGCAATGCTCGCTCTGCCGGGCCCGCATACCGCCCTACCACACCCGCCTACGCTGGGCTACGCGCGCAACAAATAGGGCCCCGCGTGCTATACGCGTGCTACAAGAGTATTATTTAAAAAAGGTTGGTATTGAATTTGGCGATAATCGGTAAAAAGGTTTTTTCTTTATATTGAATTTTTCAAAATTTTAAATGCCTTTAACTCAAGAAGTGATCAACCAAATCTTAAAGAATTATATATGAAATAAGGGTAAAAAAGACTGAAGAATATAATAAAATTAGAAATAGTCCAATATTTTAAAATTTATCCATCCAATAACTTAGGGTAGATTGAGGCAAATCGGATTAATATAAGTTTTAAAACAATTTTCGTTAGTGTTTTATTTTAAACGAGCTATTTTATCGTTCTAATTAGTAATCCGATTTGCCTCGGTCTACCTTATACATTTTTTAGACAGAAATCGGTAACCCTTTCACTAATCTTCGCCAAATTCAAAACAACCTCCCTTTAATGATACCTTATACATAAGATTACATGTATGACTTGTACACTTTTTAGGCAAAAATTGGTAACCTCTTCACCGATCATTGCCAAATTCAGCACCAATCTATCTTTAATGATACTCTATCCATAAAAAAAGTGTGCAAGTAGAAACTTGCACATTGCTTCCTCATAGTTTTTAAGTGTGCAAGTAGAAACTTGCACATTGCTTCCTCATAGTTTTTAAATGTGCAAGTAGAAACTTGTACATTGCTTCCTCATAGTTTTTAAGTGTGCAAGTGGAAACTTGTACATTGCTTTCTTATAGTTTTTAAGTGTGCAAGTAGAAACTTGTTTAAGTCAGCAAGTAGAAACTTGCACATTGCTTCCTTATAGTTTTTAAGTGTGCAAGTAGAAACCTGCACATTGCTTCCTCTATGAGGAAGCCAAATTAATAAATATCTACTAATAATTATGCATAAAAAAACAGGCTTCCTCATAGAGGAAGCAATGTGCAGGTTTCTAATTGCACACTTAAAAACTCTAAGAAAGCAATGTGCAAGTTTCTACTTGCTCACTTAAACAAGTTTCTACTTGCACACTTAAAAACTATGAGAAAGCAATGTACAAGTTTCCACTTGCACACTTAAAAACTATGAGGAAGCAATGTACAAGTTTCTACTTGCACATTTAAAAACTATGAGAAAACAATGTGAAAGTTTCTACTTGCACACTTAAAAACTATGAGGAAGCAATGTGCAAGTTTTTACTTGCACATTTTTTTAATTTACTTTTATTTTTATAAGATTGCTTCTCTATTAATTGTTCATTCTCATTTTCATCTGTAAACATACAAGAAAAAAGTCAATATATATATCGTTACGTCCTGCGAACTCCACGATTTCCCTTTTTCGCGGAAATTCCTATTAAGCGCTTAAGAAATCCCTTAAGGTAAGGATAAATAAACTGAGCACGAATGGTTATCGATCGGCGAGTGAGCTTTAATCTCCTCACATTCCTTTTTTATGGTCAAACTATCTATTTACTTGGGCAACTAAAAGCAACCTTCCAGATGATGAAATACTGATAGACGAGGCATACGTGACCAGATTCTCATCTACCTTGTCGGCCCATAACTAAAAAACACGGCGACATGACGCGCCAAAGGGGGCCTTACTTGGGATCTTTATTGCATCGCGCGATTATGCCAAAATTTCCCGCGCAATGTTCCGACAAACAAAAACGAAATCTAAAACGTGCTTTTAGAAATGTAAGAGCACGTGGCGGAGGTTTCTGTTTGCAATAAGACTGCAATTAAGATTAGAAGGATATGCATCGTCTGTCAACACAAAAACAGGGGCCGCGAGATAAATAAGGGACCCTAATAAAAGAGAAATCGGCGATAGTCGAAAACAAATGAGTCACTGGAAGAATCGCTGGGTTGCACCCCCGATAAGACAGTGGGGGCCTTACGAGGGGACTCACCAATGGAAAACCGGAAAAATCGATAACCGTCTCTAGCTTTCTAGGATAGGCAAGGACTTAAGAATCTACCTCTTGGGTGAGAAACATCTCGCTCAATAAGAAATCCTCTAAACAAAAATTAGAAGAATCCCGCCAACCAAAAGTTCCCAAAACGAAAACCAGACACCTCCCACAACGAAATCCACCCCTTCCATCCTTTGAACCTTCCTATATAAATCGCGACATTACGGGGCTCACTCTCTTAGTTCAGATCCTCTTCAGACAGTTTACTTCTTCGCCCGGGTTCTCTCTTGGGTTTTACGAACAGTATCACATTCAAATCCGATCTTAAGTTTTAAGTTCAATTCTGTGCGCGAACTTAAACTCATTGAGTATCGACGAGAGCCTATCCACAGGGTCTAAAGAAGTCCAGCTATTCTACTTCAATTTGAAACTCATCAAGTATATATATGGGACGATCCACGTCACTTTTACCCCCCATCTGTCCAAAATTGGTATGGACGGATTTTAATGACCAAGGGCGGAAAATGTTTGTCTTGAAAAGAGCTTTCGAAAGGCGTGTGGCATATATGCGCAATTCAACATGGCGTCATAGTTATGGCTGTTTAAAGGGATAAATTCAAAATTTCAGATCCAACATGGGCAGATAAAACGGTGAAAAGTAACTAAATTCATGTGAAACTCAGTATTTGGGAAATTTTGGGGTCGCCGATTAGGAATCTGAACGTAAAATTGTGAAATTCAAAATGGCGGATCCAATATTGCGGATGCAAATATGAGAAACGGACGAAAATTCCAGTAAATGATCTGAAAACTCTTACTGGAAGGTTTTTTGGGTCGCTGATCACGAATTTGTAGCTAATTTGTTAAAAAACAACAGACAAACCGTGTTAATTGAAATTCTACTCTTAGCGTTACCCAAATTACTTTTAGTCCATCCAGCATTTCCTCAAGCACTTTTTCATAACACTTCTTGTTATTAAGGCTCCTGGTCCCTAAGCCGAGAATTCTGCGTTGACGGTGGCGACGTACCGTCGCGGCAGAAATAAGGACTCTCTCCAATGGAGAATTCTGTCCTTTGTGACATGTTGACAACCTATTTTGCGTTGCGTTATATTTCTTTATTATTCGCTCTGTACTTGTGCTATAACGTTTAACGTATTCGTGAAACTCGTGAAATATAACGTATGGTAAGATTTGCAAGAAATACATATGCTGAAGGAACGTTCTCCACTCCTTTCGATAGTCACGAAAATAAAGCACCCCGAAGCGTGAGAGTCCAGGGGAACTCACGAAAATAAAGCACCCCGAAGCGTGAGAGGCAAAGGGAACTCACTAAAATAAAGCACTCCAAAGGAGATGAATTTCTACCACGTCCACGCCGTCATCTCTGGGTAACGCTAAGAGTAGAATTTCAATTAACACGGTTTGTCTGTTGTTTTTTAACAAATTAGCTACAATTTCGTGATCAGCGACCCAAAAAACCTTCCAGTAAGAGTTTTCAAATCATTTACTGGAATTTTCGTCCGTTTCTCATATTTGCATCCGCAATATTGGATCCGCCATTTTGAATTTCACAATTTTACGTTCAGATTCGTAATCAGCGACCCCAAAATTTCCCAAATACTGAGTTTCACATGAATTTAGTTACTTTTCACCGTTTTATCTGCCCATGTTGGATCTGAAATTTTGAATTTATCCCTTTAAGCAGCCATAACTATGACGCCATGTTGAATTGCGCATATATGCCACACGCCTTTTGAAAGCTCTTTTCAAGACAAACATTTTCCGCCCTTGGTCATTAAAATCCGTCCATACCAATTTTGGACAGATGGGGGGTAAAAGTGACGTGGATCGTCCCATATATATATATATATATATATATATATATATATATATATATATATGTAGGATCTTTAGCCAAGAACAATATTCCGTCACACCGCGCGAGGAAACCTTCTAATAAAACGAAAACGAATACTCGAGACTCATCGCCACACCTCCTCACGCGATCAACGTCTTCCAAAAACTGCCGCTTCCAACACGCCCTCTCCCTCACCAACCTCGCATTCTCACTGAAATGTCTCTATACTAGAATGTCTCTATACTGAAATATCCCTATACTAAAAATGTCTCTATCCACTGCTCCTACATTCGGCCATTCTGCAACTCTGTGTCGCCCTCGACACAGTCAGCTTCCTCGTCGTTTGAGCCCTCCGGTTCGGGTTCATCCTCGGACTCGTAGAAATCTTCTTCGCCACGCGCCCACGGTTTCATGTAATCAGCTGCAGTACTCGTTCGATTAGGACCCTCGTGAGCACCAACCTTTTCCACCAAATATCGATTATTCCGCATCACGGACACGACTTTGTATGGTCCCAAAAATTTAGGATAAAGCTTAAGACCGCCTCCTAGTTGAGTTCTCCTGATTGCGACTATATCACCTTCTTTATATTGCTGTGCCTTTTTTCGTTTGCGATTATACGTCTTTCGATTTTCTTCTTGAATCTTAAGCAAATTGGATCTTGCATCATCTCGTAATTGACTTCGCTGGTTCTCAAAGTTTTCAAGAATTTCCTTCTCGATTAAGCTGCGCAGATTAACGTCGTCCTTCAGCTTCATGTGTGTTCCAATCATAACTTCAAACGGGGATTTGCCAATGTTTCGATTGAATGATGCATTTAAGTGCTGCTGTACTACGTCAACGTGTTTATGCCATTCCATCGGATTGGAAAGTGACATCTTGGACAAGATAGGAATAATGCATCGATTAATTCTTTCCACCTGCCCATTTCCTTGGGGTACTCCTGTAGTGACTAAGATATGTTCGATTCCTTCTTCAGCGCAATATTCTTCAAACGTCTTGGAGGTAAAAGCCGAACCTCTGTCTGTAATCACTCTTCTGAAATTTCCAAAAATAGCTGCTTGTTTCTTCATTCGAGTCACCACTTCGTCTGCAGTCGTGGACTTCACCGGATAAAGCCAAACAAATTTTGTAAAGGCATCCACTACAGCGAAAATATGCTTATAGCACTTCCTTGTTGACGGCATGGGGCCTAAGTGATCCAAATGGTAGGTTACTAACGGATGTTCTCCTTTATCGATAGGGTTCAAGAGACCTTCCGCTCGTCCTTGCTTCTTTTTAGTCAGTAAACATCTCACACAATTATTAATTAGCGCCTGAATCTTCTGTCTCATGCGAGGAAACCAGAATTCTTGCTGTAAGACATACTCTGTTTTTCTCCATCCGAAATGTCCTCGCTCATGCGCCAACCTGATTACTTCATACTGCATTGACCTTGGGACAACTAATTGATCTAATCCCTCTTCAAGATGATACAGCACTCCGCCTCCTACTAACTTAAACTTGTCGTTTCTTCCTTGTCGAGTGGCTTCTATGATCTTCTGCAATTCTACATCTTCTTCTTGAGCTTTTCGAATCCTTGCAATTAATGCATCTTGACTTTCTTGCACGTGTAGTACGCTCACTGGGTTTCGACTTAAAGCGTCAACGTGACGCATGGCCGTTCCTGACCGATGCTCAATGGAGTATTGGAATTGCTCCATCAGTAATATCCAATGCGATACTCGCAAACATGAGTCTTTCTTCTTTACCGTGAAGGCAAATGCCTTACAGTCTGTGACTATCTTGAAAGAGATTCCCAACAAGTAGATTCTGAACTTCTTCAATGCCTTCACCACTGCTAGTACCTCTAACTCAAAACTAGTGTACTTTTCTTCCGTTGGAGATGTCTTCCAACTAGCGTAGTATATTGGATGGAAAAGACCATCATTGGAATCTTTTTGTAACAAGACAGCGCCTAGTCCCTCTGAACACGCGTCTGTGTGTAGTTCAGTCTCTGCTCCTACTTGATAGAGACGTAATGCCGGCTTTTCCATCAATGCCGCCTTAAGTTGCTCGAAAGCTGCTTCTTGTTCTGGTCCAAAAACAAACTTTGCATCCTTCTTCAATAGGTTAGTTAGCGGGCGGGCAATCACCGCGAAGTGGACAATAAACTTCCTAAAATAGCTCGTAAGGCCCAAGAAACTTTGAACCTGTTTCACAGTAGTAGGCTTGGGGAACTTGGCCACCGCTAACGTCTTTCTATCGGATGGTCGATATCGCCCTGCTTCTATGACGTAACCTAGATAGTCCACGATTTTGACTAAAAATTGACACTTCTTCCAGTTGAACACTAAGCCATACTCCTTGGCAACCTGTAAGGCCCGAATTCATAGTCGTTTCTCAAATCTTGAGACGTAAGAATTTCTCAAATCTCAAGTCATTTCTTTACATTGTGAGAGCTGATCATAGCTACTTTATAATCTATGGCTCAAGAAAGATGGAAAAGACATAAAAGATGGAAAATAACCTTTAATATCTAAATCTAAAACGTAAGTAATTAAATGTACTTAAGTAATGAAATAAAGACTACAGAAAATTCATACAGAAAAAGTAAGTGAAAAGTGAGAAATAAAGAAATATTGCATAACATTCTATTCCTTTAATAGATTTTATATCACACGTGCGCGGAAAGCGGCTCATTACGCGCGTGTTCCCCGTGCGAGAAATAGCCAATTCCACACACGAGAAACCTTCCACTCGAAACAGTGCGGTAATGAGATATGATATTACCGCACTGCTTCGAGTGGAAAATTTCCCGTGTGTGGAACCGGCCATTTCTCGCACAAAAAACACGCGCGTAATGGGCCACTCGCCTTCGGCTCGTGCGTCCACTCCGCACCCGTGTCCAATCCTCAACTTCCCGCACTTGTTACACAAATAAGTATTATTTAAAAACAAATTTAATGATTGCTGAAATTGATGATAAGGTAAACAATAGGAATTCATATTTCAAGAATTGGTATTATTTATAAAACAAAACTGAGAAGTTGAGTCGCCAGCAAATAATTAACAATTAGCACAGGAGTTTTGTTCGACCAAACTGGCAATTTTATTATTAAAAAGACGCTACGTTTCAACCGCAAAATTCGGTCCTTTTCAAGCGTGTATGACTCGCAATATTAATTAGTTGGACATAGTTTCCAAAATACGCCGAATCTAAAAACTAAATATCAGATTTTGTAGAACGTAGCAGATAGAATAAGTCTAGGAGCATTATATAAATCAAAAACTTACATATTAGAGTGTTATTTCAAGAAATAGAAAACGGTTTCACTACATTTCCGTTGTCCGTAATTATATCAGAGGGACGAGTCCCTGTCGTGCGATGGTGAAATTGCGACTAACAAGAAAGGACGAAACAATAAACAATGACTTCGAAATGTGGCTGAAGTAAAGAGAGGGAAGCAGATGAGAAGGGGATATTACGTTTCCTTTATGATATGTTCGTAGAGAGCATTAAGACTCTCTGTGTCCTTTTGCATATTAATGGTATTATCCGATTTTTTGATGAAGAACTCTCTTTACTTCAGCCACATTTCGAAGTCATTGTTTATTGTTTCGTCCTTTCTTGTTAGTCGCAATTTCACCATCGCACGACAGGGACTCGTCCCTCTGATATAATTACGGACAACGGAAATGTAGTGAAACCGTTTTCTATTTCTTGAAATAACACTCTAATATGTAAGTTTTTGATTTATATAATGCTCCTAGACTTATTCTATCTGCTACGTTCTACAAAATCTGATATTTAGTTTTTAGATTCGGCGTATTTTGGAAACTATGTCCAACTAATTAATATTTGGCGAGTCATACACGCTTGAAAAGGACCGAATTTTGCGGTTGAAACGTAGCGTCTTTTTAATAATAAAATTGCCAGTTTGGTCGAACAAAACTCCTGTGCTAATTATTTATAAAATTTCATTATTAATTATGATAAATATAATTTAGGTATGTGAATTACAGAATAAAACACCAAGATTTTCTAAGAAAGAAATGATATTACTAATGTCAATAATTGAAGATTATAAAAATATCTTAGAAAATCGAAAAACTGATGGGGCAACAATGGAAAAAAAAAATAATACTTGGAAAGCTATTGCCCAACAATATAAGTTAGTGCAATAAGAAATAGAATAATTGTTCCAAGAACTGAAGCTTACAAGGGGAGGACCAGGTAGTGCCCTCACCGATTTAAATAAATTTTTAATATGTTGTAGGGTTAACCCCCCACTAATTAATGGTAAAGTGGCACGATGCAATACTCGAGCATTCGCAAGATATTTGCATCGAAATTTACTTATTTAGTCCATTCGCCAGGTCGATTGAGCATTTTTATCGAGGTTGATGGCTTGGGTTAATGTTTTTTTATGTTTTTTGGGTCGTAGAACAAGAATCTGTAAATAGTTTTTTCGTAAGTCGATGCAATAAAAAGTTATTAACAATTTATTTGTTTAAATTGCCCTAGCGATCAAACTATACATCCTATAAAAAAATGAACTAGAGAAAATTTGTTCCTCTTTTCACGATGAACAAAATGGCGTTTAAATTTTTCCAAAATCTTCATTATTGACGGAAATATGTCAATTTTTAGGTAATTACTGCCTACGCGTCGCGGAGTACCCTAGGCGTGCGCGCTCGCGCTCAATTGTACAACACGAGTTTTACTCCTTTAATTTTAATTTAATTTATTTTTTGACGTAGAACTACGTCTTTCTCCGCGGTAGGGAGGGTACCCACGGATGAAACAATTGAACGCGACTATGCAACGAAAACATGTCACACTTTGAACGTTTATATCTTCGAAACTAATAATCGTAGAGTAATCATTGACATCTCATTTTAAAGCTTAAGAAGTCCCATTTATGATAAAACAAGTCCGAACTCTCTATTTTTACCGTTTAGATACAGTAGCGTTAGAAAGTTTAGTTAAATTTCTTGTAGATGCAACGAAAACATGTCACACTTTGAACGTTTATATCTTCGAAACTAATAATCGTAGAGTAATCATTGACATCTCAATTTAAAGCTTAAGAACTCCCGAGAGAGAGAGAGAGAGAGAGAGAGAGAGAGAGAGAGGGAGAGAGAGAGAGAGAGAGAGGGGGAGGGGAGAGAGAGAGAGAGGGAGGGGAGAGAGAGAGAGGGGAGAGGGGGAGAGAGAGAGAGGGAGGGGGAGGAGAGAGAGAGGGAGGGGGAGAGAGAGAGAGGGAGGGGGAGAGAGAGAGGGAGGGGAGAGAGAGGGAGGGGAGAGAGAGAGAGGGAGGGAGAGAGAGAGAGAGAGAGAGAGAGAGAGAGAGAGAGAGAGAGAGAGAGAGAGGAGAGAGAGAGAGAGAGAGAGAGGGAGAGAGAGAGAGAGAGAGGGAGAGAGAGAGAGAGAGAGGAGAGAGAGAGAGAGAGAGAGAGAGAGAGAGAGAGAGAGAGAGAGAGAGAGAGAGAGAGAGAGAGAGAGAGAGAGAGAGAGAGAGAGAGAGAGAGAGAGAGAGAGAGAGAGAGAGAGAGAGAGAGAGAGAGAGAGAGAGAGAGAGAGAGAGAGAGAGAGAGAGAGAGAGAGAGAGAGAGAGAGAGAGAGAGAGAGAGAATAGCTTTATTACCTTCTCGGCTATTTTATACATAAAATATTCTTAAATTAATTTATACATATAATAAGCATGGTTTTTAAGATAAAATATTTAATTTTGCGCACACATGTATTCACGTACGTACACCCTTACATACACGCACAAACACACACACACACACACACACACACACACACACTCTCAAATCAAAATATAGAATTCAGCGATAACAATAATAAAGAGAATTTACAAAATATTAAGCATGGTTGTGTGCGCGCACACAAACAAAAACACACACACACACACACTAATTCACAAACACAAATACGCTTTAAGAAGTTTAGGCGATGTTGATAAAAATAAATGTTGACATCTCATTTTAAAGCGTAAGAAGTTCCTATTTATGATAAAACGAGTCCGAACTCTTTATTTTTACCGTTTAGATATAGTAGCATATACGCACACACACACACACACACACACACACACACACACACACACACACACACACACACACACACAAACACACACACACACACACACAAATTAAAATTTAGAGTTCAGCGATAAGAATAATAAAGAGGATTGACAAAATATTAAGCATGGTTTTGAAGAAAAATATTTAATTTTGCATAAATATGCATGTACGCACGCACACCCCTATATACACTCGCCCGCGCGTGCACACAAACAAAAACACACACACACAAATACATACACACACACACACACACACTCATTCACAAACACAAATATGCTTTAAGACACACACACACACACACACACACACACACACACACACACACTCATTCACAAACACAAATACGCTTTAAGATACACACACACACACACACACACTCATTCACAAACACAAATACGCTTTAAAAAATATAGGCGACGTTGATAAAAATAAATGTTTATTTTGAACTACATATCAAAATAGCTATTATTTTAATATTTTTTAAATCCTCTTCCGTTTTCTTGTGGTGTTTCAAATTGTGATTTTCTCCATCAATTTCGTACCAACCGTTTTCCAATACTATAATTTTAAAAAATCAAGTGTATTTTATTTATATTTATAGTAAAGTTAAACATATTAAACATGTATATATATATACAGATGTATATAGATATACATAACTTCAACTTACAGTTATAATATTCTTCCACTTCTAAATTATTTTTTTACGCTTCTTGTATAAATATATTACTTTTTGGTTTCTTTATTATTATTTTTCTTTCGATGCATGCTATTTTTTAAATCCTTTTTAGTTTTTTTATTTCCGTGATCCAAATTATGCTTTTCTTCTTCTTTCTGTTTTTCAGCTTGTTCGTTTTCAAAATTTATTAAAGCGTCTATTAAAGCTTCGTCCCAACCGTCATCCAGTACTATAATTTTTAAACATCAAAGTTATTCTATTTATATTTATATTAAAATTAAATATTAAATATGCATATATATAAATGTAATTTAAACTTACAATTATTACATTTTTCCATTTCTTCTCTTAATTATCTTCTTTCGCTTCTCGTAAAAATATATTAATGACATATGATCTAAATGACATATGATATGTGAAACTCGCAACTTATGAAGTTTTCTACAGACTGAATTTTTGATCGATTGAATTTAAAATCGCGTCAAACAGGCTGTGTTTTTATGACATGTTTTTGACATGATTACATGTTACTGCTAATTTCGTATTGACGTAATATGTTATAAAAAAGAAATAAAGGATTAAGAGATAGTAAGAGAGCCTCCTGCGCTCTTTTTTAATGAACTTCATACGAGCGTTCAACACGACTTATTCGTAAGTTTCTTGTAAATTGTTCTTAGGAGTTGACGATTACCTTGTATTTCAGTTCGAATAGACGATGTAGAATATAAATCTTTTCGAATTTATAATATTATAATATCATTATGTATGTTTATATATGATTATATATGAGTATATATGATTATAGATAATTATATATTTATATATAATTATATATAATCTTAGTTTGACGGTATGCATATATGTTTAAATATATAAATGTATATATATTTATGTATATACAAATATATTTATATATATATTTATATACATGAAAAAAGTTGCTGATATTATTAAATACGTTTTATAAACAGTTTTATCGTGATAGTAAGAGGAACGGGGAACGGATATTTTAAAAAAGTGTGTCATCCTGCGTTTTTCCTCAAACATCCTGCACTCCTATTTCATGACAACAAAGTTTATACAAGAATCCTGTTTTTCAACGAACTTCATAGAAGCGTTCAATATTTGTAAGTTTCTTGTAAATTGTTCTCACTAGTTGACGATTACTTTATATTTCTTTTCAAATTGACGATGTAGAATATAAATCTTTACGAATTGATTGTTACAATATAAATATATTTGTATATGCACATATATTTATAAAAAGCATTTATCAATGTAGATTATATATGATTATATATAATCATATATAAACTTTAAATTTGGATAATGCAATAGATGGCATTCAATAAAGATTTGTTTCTTGTAATTAAAATTTGACGAACAAAGGTATAAAAACGGTATTAAGAGACACGGAACTCTGTCTCACGTCAAGCAGTGTCAAGTTATAATATATATGGAATAAATCATTTTACTTTTGATTCCATGGGAAAAAAGGTTATATATAATTATATATAAATATATAAAATTATATATGATGCAATTATATATGAATTTTGTCTCTATATAATCATATATAATCATATGTGACCATATATAATCAATATATATTAAAAAATAACTGTTAACTTGGATAATGAAGCATTGATAAATTAAGATGTATATTTTCAAAAGCTGTAGAATAAAAAATAAAATGATTAATTCCATATTTTAACTTCCCGAGAAAAAAAGATTATATATAATTATATATAAATGTATATGATTATATGTGATTATATATAAAATTTGGTACTTTATATAAAATTATATATGGGTCTAAATATCATTATATATGGGCATATATAATTCTAAATATAATTAGATATGAATAATAGATCATATCTGCACTCATGTATAGATACATATAAGATTCATATGGAAGTATATACAACTCTATATGATTATATATGATTATATATAATTATGCAGGCGATTAAAATATATTAAAATATATATAAATGGTTCATATACAATTTGACATGATTATATATGAGTTCAAATTATTTATATATAAATTATATATAAGAAGCACGTAGCCATATAGATTATATATGGTTATTATAACAAAGTTGCTGATATTATTAAATGCGTATTGTTTACAGTTTTATTGTGATATTAAGAAAAACGGGAAACGAATTTTAAAAAAAAGTGTGCTGCATTATTTATCAAGCATCGTGCACACTTTCCTCAAGCATTCTCCGAGTTTTTAGAGTTCATTCACGGATTATTAAAAACTTAACTTTCTTGCAAACATTTTGCGCTTCCTTTATCGAGTATCCTGCGAGTATTCTGTGCATCCTTCATCGAGTATTTTCCGAAAACAAATTCATAATTGTTTGGTCCTAAACGTAAGTTTCTTAAAATTATAAATTATCTCTGCGAGTCTTCGGTTTCCTTTTTCATTCGAAGTGACGATAAACAACGTAAAACTTTTATTATATATATATATATATATATATATATATATTATATAGGGTATAAACTTTATACTAACGCGATAAAAATTTAAAAAAAAATTTTTTGGAAACATTCCACGAGTTAGTTAAAAGTGAAACTTAAAAATGCCGAGAAAATCGAGAGAAAATTACTTTAAGAACCGACAAAAGTTAAAGAAACAGCTTGAGAAGAACGAGAGTAATCTGAAAAGGTCTGCTAAGTCATCAACTGAAAGATCACGCGATTATAGGAAACGTCAAAAGTCTGTTCGCCAAGATGCATTTCAGCAGAGTTTGACTCTACAGGAGATTGATATTTGTAGTTCGACTTTAGAGCCAATACTTTCCACTTCTAATGCACAAATTGAGCATGATCAGCAAGAACAGATAGAGAATAATATTTCGAATTTGCACAATATTTTAGATAGAAATTTAGAAATGCAGTTGCATGAGAAGAACGTGAGTAATCAGAATAAATGCGCAAAGTCATCAACTAAAAGGACTCTAGAGAAAATTGATATATCTAGTTCGAATTTAGAGCCACAACCTTCTACTTCAAATTTTCAAATTGAGTCAAATAACCAAGAACAGATGGAGATTGATGTCATTGAATTACAAGAGTACATTAGGCCAGAAAATTATCGAGAAATTTATATCAAGGCAACTAATGTATTTGAGAAATTGTTTTTGAGGAACGAGTTTGGACACGTATGTGATGTGTGTGACCGGATATGGTATAAACAAGATTTATCTAAAGTTAATCAGAGACATATAGATATTCTAGAACAAGACTTTATCGAGGAGCGTGATCGTGTAAAAGACTTTAAAATTTGTTCAACATGTAGACAGTCATTGTCATTTGGGAAAATTCCTCCGCTGAGTAAATCAAATGGCTACAAATATCCAGAACATCCGCAAAATTTACCGCCGTTGGATCCAATTACAGAGCGTCTCATATCACCAAGACTACCGTTTATGCAAATACGTCGACTACGGTACGAAACCGGTACCTACAAAATAATAGGACAGGTTATTAATGTTCCGGTAGAAGTCGACAACATGGTTAAGCAGTTACCACGATAACTTGACGACGATTACGTAATTAATGTTAATATAAAAAAACATATTATACATAAATCGTCGTATTTGAGCGGACAAGTGAAGAAACGAATTGTTAAGGAATGGCTTCGTTACATGGTAACAACACCTTTGTATAAACAATTCAAAATTTGTTATAATGAACGAGATATGAACAATATCGATAATGTACAGCGACCAAGCACGAGTAAAGCATGTGACAGCGGGACTGATGACGACACATTAGAAATGATCGATAGTGATAATGATAAAGAATTATTGTTGGGACATCAACATACAATGATATGGAACGAAAGTAAATACTTAGACATTGCACCAGGACAAAACAAAATGCCTTTGAGCGTCATTTACGATAAGTATGCAGAAGAATTATCATTTCCTGCAATATATTACGGACATCCAAGAATATATAAAGAGGGTATCAGAGTTACAACGTTCAGCATGGCCAATAGCGAAATTAGACGAAGAGACAGACGCGGTGTGACTCCACAGCATATACTTTATATGGCTGTAAAAATTTTACGATTGAGAGTAAAGGAGGGATTGCATTCAACTTTCAAAGTTCACGCCGCTGCAGAGAACATTACTCGACGAATGATCGAAGATAAAACATTCATCGATGAGTGCGTGGAGAAAAATCTCGCATTTCTAAAGTCCATACCAAATTCAATGCAATATTGGAATACACGTAAAAAAGATTTGTTTGCTATGATTAGACAAATCGGCAAACCAACAATGTTTCTGACAATTAGTGCCAATGAGATACGCTGGCCTCACCTTCTTAAGATACTGTATAAACTAAGTAGAGAAGGTAATGGTGTAGAACTTAACGACCCAATGAATGAATTACGAGCGTTACAACGAGCTAGTCTCGTAAACGAAGATCCTGTAACATGCTGCATATATTTTAACAAAATTGTCAATGTAATTATGCGCATCATATCATCCCAAAAGCTGTATAATCCTTTTGGAAAGTATCGAGTTGTAGACTACTTTAAACGCATAGAGTTTCAAAATCGAGGCAGTCCACACGCTCACATCTTGGTATGGTTAGACAACGATCCAAAAGAAGTTCTAACAGAGAATATGCCCAAAACCATCGAACTCATTACAGACTTGTGCTCAGTGTCAGCCACAGATTTGCCAGAAACATACGCTAATCAAGTGCACAAACATACGTTCACGTGTTACAAGAAAAATGATAATAAGTGTCGCTTCAATATACCATATTGGCCTATGGATCGAATTCGTATCTTACTACCAATCACTAAAAACGATGGTCGCAGAGATGCGTTGAAAAAGAGAGCTACCAAATTATATCAGAAAATTAACGAGAAATCTTACAATACACTCGATGATTTTCTTGTGGATAACAATATGACAATGAAATACTACTTGGACGTGATCAGGGCTTCAATACGCAAAGCAACAGTTGTCTATAAAAGAAACATGAACGAATTGTGGACAAACACTTTCAATCCATGGATAGCTAATGTGCTTAACTCAAACATGGACTTGCAGTTCATTATTGACGAATACTCGTGCGCAGCATATGTTGTGGAGTATGTGAATAAGAGCAATCGTGGAGTGAGCAATCTGCATAAACAACTAATTGAATTACAGACAGAACATCCCGATCAAGATTTTATTGGATTAATGAAGAAAGTATGCATCAATTTATTGAATACAGTGGAGATGTCTTGCCAGGAGGCAGCTTGGTACTTGTTAAAACAACCCATGTCTGAAGCAAGTAGAGAGGTGCTCTTTGTTTCTACTATGTGGGCAAGCGAACGCGTCAAATTATACAAGAAGAAGAAACAGATGGATATGGAAGAGTTAGACGATGATTCGACAGACGTTTGGACATTGAATGTGTTACAGAAGTACGAACAACGACCGAGGCAATTGGAGGATGTTTGTTTGGCAGACTTTGCTGCATGGTATATAATAAAAAATAACAATACAGATTATAGAAGGCAAAAACATGCTAGAATATTGCGTTACAGCAATTATGACATGGCTGAAAAAATGACTGAATACAAACGAGAGATGGTTACGTTGTTCGTCTCATTTAGATGTGAACATATTCGTATTTAATTTGGCTTAATAAGGATTTAATTAGCTAATATATTCAATTTAAATATTAATCTTATTGAAACCATATATGAAATTAATAAGTTGTACATTTTATTCAAATTTCATTAAATTCAAATAAAACTTTTATATGTTCTTAATATGTTGAATTCAAATAAGACCTTTATATGTTCTTAATAAGTTCTAAATCTAATTTAAATTTAATTAAATTCAAATAAGACCTTTATACGTTCTTAATGAGGCTTTTAAGGCACAGCGCGCGCGCACCTGAGGCTGGATCCTTGAATTTATTCGCAAGAAAAACGTATGCGGAAATTCTGCTCTTATAAAAAAGTTGCAAGTTGATTAACTAAAAGCCATGCGATCAACTTGCAACTTTTCTGTAAGAGTAGAATTTGCGCATACCTTTCTCTTGCGAATAAATTCAAAAATCCAGCCCCTGTTGTAGCTTGCCGAAATTTTGCGGTTTCAATCAACAGGCAATGTTTTTCAAACGTTTTGTAATATGTGTTTAAAACTGATTTTCAAATATTTTTCAAACGTTTAAAAAACATTGTCTGCTAATTAGGATAATAATGGGATTAGAGAATATGGTATCAACAGAGAATGAGTTATAAGATTAAAAAAAACGTTTATAAATTACAATTATTGTGTTTATATTGGTTTGCTTTAAATCCAGTGGTACAAAAAGAAGATAAGTAAACTTCTGATAAAATTAACGAAATGCGCAACACTTGCGCAGTAATCGAATACATAAAAACAAATATTAATCGCTAGCAACAAAAAGATTGATGCAGTTGCACAAAATATTAATCACCATAAAAACCAAGAATACAATTTGCTAGCTCAAAAGAATAAAAATAGAGACATTTTTTATATACTTAATCAAACTGAACCCTTATGGAAAAATACACTCAACTTTTGGTGTTAACCGTTAAAAAAACACCATAGAAAAACTCTTAAAGTTGGGTGTGATTTCGGACCAATTGAAGGTTAACCATCATTTGAAGGTTAATCTTCAATTGGCGGTCCGAAATCACACCCAACTTTAAGAGTTTTTCTTCGGATGATGGTTAACCATCAAGTGATAGTTAACCTTCAATTAATGATTAATCCTTAAAAAATGACGGTATAAACCCTAAAAATATAAACCCTCAAATGAAAGTAACAAATATGGCGTTCCAATGAGAATCTCTTAAGGAGGGTGGTTAGTCAAATCAATTTGATAAGAATTAGTTCAATGGAGAATATTCGTCTATGGGAATCTGTCGTCCATATATGCCAAAGTTGAAGATAATCGTCTGCATGGTTGTCGAGTAATTAATTATTGAAGTTATACTCTTGTCTCTCTCTTATACACGGGCGACACAGCAAAAATGTTACCTAACCTGTAATGTAACTCTCGAAAGCATAATAAAAATGATAATAATTTAGTGAAAATAGGTGCAAATAACTCTTTACATATTTAGGAAAAACTTTCTCGAAGACTGAAATGATTCGTCTTTATAGTTATCAAGAAATTGTAAAAATAAAAAAAACAGGACCACATTTATTATTTCCACATTTCAATGTGGATAATAACGTATTTGGGTTTCAATTGTACAAACAACTCTTTTTAAACCTTAAGAAACAGCAATTAAATGCATTCCACATATTTATTTGCTAAAATTCGTTTATTTCACGCGACGAAAATCTAACCTATATGCTTTCCCCCTGCCGCGCCGCCTGCCTCGCACCGAGAACTAACCAACCTCCTTAAGGACTCCGCTCGCTGAACCGGATTCCTCGCCTCGATCCTCCCTCTCGGACGCTAGCTGCCGCAGCTCTCCCTTTCCTGGCGGTGAGCTCTCCCTGGTGATCCGACTCTCGCTCGGTTAGTCTCCAGAACACGCGCCGCAACGATCAATCCGTCAAGAAAGAAATAACGGACTCGACACGTTCGAAGAAACGCAAGCAAGTGCGGCCATGACACCTAACGAGTGAGGAAGGAGGCGGGGGCTCTTTGAGAGTGGCGACTCGCGCGTCGCGCCATCTAATGTGAAACGATCGGGCGTTCTAAAACGCGAAAAGAGTTCGAGCGCAATATCTGAACAAATTATTTAATTTTTAATAAGTCCAATTATTAATATTTATTTTCATAATTGAACTTATTTTTTATTTTGATAAATGTAAATACAAATATCTTATTGTATTAATATTTAATATTAATAATTTAATTAGTTGCTTAATTTAACTTCTTGTTTAATAAATGAGCGGATGTAGTACTGAAAATATACCTATTATATAATATTTTAATTTTCAAAATTGTCAAATTACAAACAGGAATTTTGTTGTGACTTTTACAGTTATAAAGTAACTATTTAATGGAAATGGAAGCCTAAAAAAATTAATATTGTAACGCAATTATTATAATGCTCAAATTATAAAATATTTACATTATCCATGTCTGCCAATACAATATAATTTTTTATTCATATTGCATTCTATATAATGGCAATGTTATTATATATTTGACAGGCAAATCAAAATAGCTTTGAATCGATATCGAAATGATGAAATATCCATGTCTTAACAGAAAATACATAATTTGCCTGTTTTTCGATACATATATATTTAAAATGATTAAAAACTCACATAGCATGCATATCAAAAAGACGTCCCGAAGATATCCCGAGAAGATATCCTATCTCCTAAATATATCTTCGGGATATCTTCTGGACGTCTTTTTGATATGCATGCTATGTGGGAAGCCAATGACCTACATAACTAAAACTGAAATTATAAAATATATGTTACGATGTAGACAGTATAAAATAATTAACATAATTAAACATGCAGATTTGTGGTTGATAATGACAAAATTCAATAATAAACCTATAACCTAACAGACTACAACGCAAGACTAACATAACTCGCAGGTTTATTAAAATCTTATGAATCACAATTTTTGATTAAATATGAATATATGATGGGTCAATGGGAACACTTTCAATTAAATAAAAATTTAATTTGGGTGTTAATTAAAATTTTATTTGTTTCAAATACAAATAAAATTTGAACTCAGGATGGTTAGATGCTTATTAAATATTAATATGATCCATATATGCGCCTGGACAAGTTAAATCCAATAGCAAGATCTTATTTAAATTTAATTTCGATCGAAATTTGGAACATATTTAAATTTAATTACTTTTATATTCAATATTTGGTTTTTATTTGAGTTTAATTTCGTTCATATAAATGACTAATATAAACCATATTTAAAACATATTTAACTCTTTTCCGCGGGACATTGAAATTACTGATCATATGAAGTATCTACAGCTGTTTGATGAACATCGTGAAGCTATTATGACAAAGTTTGCAGAATATAAACAGGTTGACGTAGATAAATATATCGAAGAGTATAATAGATTATTTGAGGAACTACAGAATGAGTGTGATGAGATTGACGCCAGACAAGAACTGGTTGTACAAACGATGGCCACTACCGATGCCAATAACGATGACATTAACAGCATTAATTTTGGGAATTTGACGGCAGTTGTGCGACAGCGCACTAACGTTTTGACCACACAGGAGTTTTGTGAGAAGATGCGCATGACCAATCCAGAACAACGAGACTTCCTGCTTACGTTGCTGAATGCATTAATAAATGGAGAAAAAACCGTGCAAGTGTTTTTTACTGGTGTGGCAGGCAGTGGAAAAACATTCACTCTGAACTTGGCTAAAGAAGTGACAAGTAGATTTGCTCAAACACACACTACAAGAACAAATGCGTACGTGACATGTGCTTCAACAGGTAAGGCAGCAGTAGCGATAGGAGGAACGACCGTACATTCCGCTTTCAGGATAGGAATATCAAGACGAATTAACGCAGGATTGTCGAGAGAGACAATACAAACGTATCGCAACGCATTTGCGGGTGTCAGAGTTGTAATCATTGACGAAGTTAGCATGATAGGTGCAGATGTACTTGATAAGATACATAGTAGAATGGGCGATATCACGGGAAACTTTGATGATCCATTCGGCGGAATGAATGTCATCTTCTGTGGTGATCTAAGACAACTTCCACCCGTAAATGCTACACCAATTTTCAAACCACTAAGAAATTCTCTAAACAGTGCTGCTCTTTGGCAGTCGCTTAACTTTTATGCTTTAACAAGAGTTATGAGACAAAGCGATCTAGTGTTTTCCACAATACTCACCAAGATTGGTAACGGAGAAAGATTGACAGATGATGAGACAAAGTTGTTGGAGAGTCGTTTCAGGACAGTAGAATGGTGTAACGAGCATGTTCCAGGTGCCATACGACTATACCATCGCAATTGCGAGGTTGACAAATATAATGTTGAAGTAATAGAATCGACGTATATTAGCGAATGCAACGATATAATTCAAGGTTATTGTAGCGACCAGGAGTTGGCTAGTGCAAAGAAGAAGCTGTACAAATTGAGTGTCACTGAGTGCGGTGGATTGCCATACATGTTAAAACTATGCGTAAACAAGCCGTTTATGGTAAACAGTAATATTGACGTAGAAGATGGAATAGTGAATGGCGCAATTGGCGAACTAAAATATTTGGAATACGACGAAGAAGACGAGACCAAACTAAACAGAGTGTGGCTTAAATTCGAAAACAATGACATTGGAGCGAAGTTGAGAATAAAATCTAGACCGTTGGTTGTTAGCAAATCAGGAGTGTTGTCTAATGATTGGACTCCAATAGCAAAGAGACATGCAACCATCTCCATTACAACAAAAATTAAATGTAAACGAATACAATTTCCGTTGTCACCGGCATGCGCAATGACTATCCACAAATCACAAGGAGGAACATTTAATGAAATCGTTTACAACTATCACAAGAGTCAGGACCAACAGCTCGTGTATGTCGCTCTATCGCGAGTTACATCTATCAACGGATTGTATCTGACGAACAATACAGACGATTATAAATTTTACCATTATAAAGGAAATAACTCGCCAAAGATAATAGAGCTCAGGAACGAATTGCAACGTTTGGGAAACTATAAACTCACAACTGTTTGCGAAAAAGCTAAACAATTTTTATGTAATGCTATTAATTCAGTAATGAGCTATAATGTTCAGAGTTTGAGAGCACACAGTGCTGATTTAGAAAGAGACACTATTTTACAGAACATCGAGTTGCTAGTTTTGAATGAAACCTGGTTGAATAAAGATGAACGAGTAAACATTGAAGGTTTCAAATGGATAACCCAGTACAAACGTAAAGATGTGAGAGCAGGCGGTGTTGCAATATACGAGAAAAACGAAGCCCAAACGATGGCAAGGCCTCATAGACTAATAAAAGTTGATGGCGAAAATGAATTACGATTATCAGATGCAGACAAATACGGAGACATATGCGCAATAGAGGCGAAAATTAACAATAAAAAATGTTTATTGGTGTCTGTTTACATAAATCCAAATACCTCAATGGAGAACATAATAGATTTTATTTCACGAAATTTACTTGCTTATTGCTCCAATGTTTGTAAATTAGGTTCAATATTAGAAAATAAAGATTACAATGATACACCCATCATATTAGCTGGTGATTTTAATTTGGACGTGTCCAAGCGAGAAAACGAAAAATTCTTAGAGTCCATGCGCAACAAATTTGGTTTGCATTTATTATCAAACAAATCATCTACAACAATGGGAGGATCTTGCATTGACATGGTGTTCACGAGACATGTAGATAACTTAAGTTGCTATAGATATATTTCTTACTTCTCTTATCACAAACCAATAATAGCAATAATTACTTAAAACGATGATAATACGCATTCAAGTTCTAATAGTATTAATTTGGAATCAGCATTAATATGAATTTAAAATACTATGTTTGAAAAATGTCCAGAGAATGATTTAAAAACGCATTTTTATGGTAAACTTTCGAGGTTCAAAGGCATGGCTTCACGACAAGTCATTGTGACTCATTGGCAACATTATAAATAAACTATTAATGACACAAATGCTTTTTTTAGTTTTGAGTTTCACATTATCAACGTAAGAACAATTTAGAGAAATGTAAATTAAGAAATACAAGAATTTTTGAAGAAATTAACCGTTTTTATTTTCTCGATTGCAATGTGAAATCTGAATCGGATATAACGTGAGAGGCTACCTCGAATTTTGTCGGCGGTACGTGAGGAGGCGAGAAGTACTGCGGCAGAACATCGGCCAAAGACGTCTTCTCAAGGAAGTTTTGAAAGAAGACTGCCTCGCCCACGGTTTTTTGAACTGTGGTTTTTCCCGTGGGACATAGAGCGAATGCTGGGGCAGGGACTTGGGGAGTCTGTTTAGACGTTGGGTCCACAAAAGTTTACCCCCCCCCCCCCCATTGTCCGAAGATTTGGCGGAACAAAAGTTATGATACGTATTCTCAAAAAAGGAAAAGAAAATTTTGAAATCAAGAATCTGAGATTCTCATGTGAGTTTGAACAACGAGTATCCTGCGAGAATTAAATAAGTTTTCTTATTCGAACATAATACATGTTTTTCGAAAATTACTGAGAGTATACTACGTTTTCTGCCATTGATCTTCTTCGAGCATCTTGCGATTCATGTTTGATTTCTCTAAACATCGAATACTTTATATAGATTGGCGAAATTTGCAACAAATTGGGGAGAACTGGAATATCGCAATGAGTTCTTATATCTTTAGTTCCCTTTTGAAATGTAAGTAAAATTAATATAGACGAAAAATATAACAATATTTGAAGTTTCGAAAAATATCGTTTTTCAGATATTGATTGATATGTTAACTGTGAGACAGCTATAACGAGAAAAAAACAAACGATCATACAATTCTTTCAAAAAAAAAACATCATAAAGTGTACAGCGAGTTTGGACAAAGATTAACATGCGAGCATTCTGTAAGCTTTATTATTCAAGTAGCGTGGGCATTCTAACTTGAATTATATGAGTATCTTATGTTTTCTGACATAAAAGTAAATATAGAAAAACATTTATTGTTTTATTTCTTTAAAATAAATTTATGTTTGAAAAAATCAAACTAGCACAGTAAACAACTGTGCCGCAAACACGTAGAACTACGTCTACTGCACAGTATGGGCACAGCAACAACTGTGCCGCAATCAACACGTAGCACTACGTCAACTGTCAATGATGATGATTGACGTGATTAAGGAAGGCCAAGGCCCACACCGGGATGTAGCGCCGAGTTCATCATCAGTGACAGTTGACATAGTTCTACGTTGTTGCTTAAAAAATAAACAAAAATATAAATCAAACAGGCACAGTAACAACTGTGCCGCAAACACGTAGAACTACGTCAACTGTCACTGATGGTGAACTCGGCGCTACATCACGGTGTGGGCCTTGGCCTTCCTTAATCACGTCAATCATCATCATTGACAGTTGACGTAGTGCTACGTGTTGATTGCGGCACAGTTGTTGCTGTGCCCATACTGTGCAGTAGACGTAGTTCTACGTGTTTGCGGCACAGTTGTTTACTGTGCTAGTTTGATTTTTTAAACTGAATTTGTTTCTTAAGAATTTTTGAAAAATTATATATTTGTGCTGGTTATGACACATGTAGACTATATATAACACTTACATCAAATTAAGAAGTAGTCTACCACGTAAGACGGTTGGCTCACGATCCAGAGGTCCCGAGTTCGAATCCCATTAAGGTGTGTTTTTCAAGTACGAGAAAATATTTATAATCATAGGTTGCATCTTAAGAAACAAATTTAGTTAAAAAGTAGTAATAAAATTTCAAAATAAATATAATTTTTTTTTATGTCGGGTGAATTTCCTCATTAGAGTTCAAATTGACATCGATTCGACATTGTTTCGACATTGATTCGATTGCTATATTTTTCATAAATATCAAATAATTCTTCAAACAAAGAGGTTGGAATCCCTCCGTTTGCAGACTCTATTATGACATCAAAAAATGTTATAAAAGCGCTCTAGTCGCTCTAGTTATCATACGAAATATATCGATTTTTCAAAGATTTCGATGTCGATGAATGCTCGAAACTTTTTTTTTTTTGTTTTTTTGTTTACGCGGAAGAGGGGAAATGCCTCGCGCATGCCCGGCCCCGGCCGCCGGGTTATGTGGGGCTTGCACCCACTAAAACCCCTCTCCCTAACATTCAGCACATCGGACCACAGTTACGCTGCACGGAAGACCAGACGTATACATCATACAACGTAACAGTCCACACGCCAGGCGCTAGGAAAAACGTAACACTGCACAAGAGACACTCGGAAGTCACAGGAAGGAGGGGCAGTTTGTCCCCCAAAAAGAAAGATCCCCAATCAAACGCCCGACACGCGACACCAATGATGTGAGGGCCCCGTGCCCTGCAAACATCCAGGGTCCACGCACCGCCATCCGACCGCCTCAGAGAGCCCCCATGATAGTAACCGCGGGCAGCCACATCATTGCTCCCCTCATCGGCTGCGGGACCGTTCGTTCAGGAGAGTCCGCGCCCCCCCCCCCCCGTAAAAGCAAGTACACGAAAGACGCGTACTAACAAAACGTACAAGAGCTCCCTCTATCCGGAGAGGAAGTTCCACAAAAATTTTGCGCGAAACTTAATTCGCAAGGACAAAGGGACACACCCACCAATACCAAAAATCGGAACCCGAGGTCCCGCGTCCCAAAACCGCGCAGACGGAAAAGTATGAATGCCGCACCCCAACTACCCGAGGGCTGAAGGGGAGCGACAGGAAAAATTAAGTCGGAGGCAAAAATCCACCCCAAGGCCGCAAAACGGGACCCCCAGGGGACGACCAACCGGCGCCGGCCGCCACAAGAGGCTCCAAGCAACCATTGCGGAGCAATGGTGCCAGAGCCCCAAAAAGCAGCGAGCAACCAGCCCCGGCCGGCCAACCCCAGAGGGACCCCGCGACCCCAAGACAGCATCCCCGAGAAGAACAAATATATAGTACATAAGTGCCGCGCGACGAGGGACAACGAGCCCAGAAGGCGACAGCCGCCGGCCAAACCCGGCCCACCGCCCCCCCCCCCCCAAGGATCCGGGAACATCGCTCACACGATGCACCGGACCCCAAGAGGGACGAGGCCCGAGCAAGACCAGCGCCAGCCACCCCCAGAGGAACATCACCACACCGCCGCAAAATCGCACGCCGCAAGAAAGCAAAGTCTAACATGTACAAAATAAACTAACCTAACCTAAAGACAGTTACGCGTCGTCAATATTTATACTAAGGTCCACAGGACCCCGCTGTCTAGTTCGCTCGTCCTCCTCCTTACGGGAGAGGACCCGCTCCGCAAAAACCGAGAAGGCACGCCATGCCTCTTGCGATTTACAAATCCGGTTAACAACCACCGCCAACGAAAGGTCCTGTCCAATCACTGCCGTCAGTTCCCCACGCTCACAGCCCCAAAACGGGCACGATTCCAGAGTGTGCTCTGGAGTATCCTCAGCCGAGGAACAATATCTACAGGTTGACGTCTCTTCTTTGCCGATTCGATAAAGGAAGGATCCAAAGCAGCCATGACCCGTAAGAAGCTGCGTAACGCGAAAGGTCAGGAAACCCGAACGTCGGTCCAACCACAGATCAAAGGACGGAGAAATCGCCTCTCGTGTTCTTTTACCGGGCAAACCACTATCGCCAATGTGCTCAAGCCACCGATCCCTCAGGATAGACCACTCAGATTCCCTCACATCTGAGGGAGAGTCGATAGTAAACGTTCCATCCTCCTTCAATTCACGCAGACGAAGATACGTGCGTTGTAGGTAATCCGCGTACAAATGAAGTGGAGGGATCCTCGCTAGTAGGGTTGCAGCCTCATACGACACAGTCCGGTATGCCATAGTGGTGCGTAGGGCTGATAATCTAAGTGCCCTCCTCATGATCATTTGCATGTTTTCTGAAGAAAGGGCCTGGCTCCAGATGGGTGCAGCATATAAAGCTACAGAGAGGACAACCCTATAATATAGTCTACGTTTACTCTCTATCGGCCCACGCAGGTTCGGTAGGATGCCACACAGCGCCCTACCGACTCCGGACACCTTTTCCGCTGCATACTTTATGTGTCTAGCAAAGGTCCAGCCAGAATCTATTATTACTCTAAGGTACTTCATATACTTAGATATGGGGACCTCAACACCTTCGAAACTAAAGACCGCGTTTCGCGGATATTGGCCAAAAAACATGGCTTCAGATTTAGGCCAGGATATCTTGAGGCCTAGAAATTTTATGTTCTTCAACATATACCCGAGACACTCCACAGCCAAGGCACAAGCAGCGTCAAAATCGTCCTCCTCGATGATCAAGAGTGTATCGTCCGCATAGCAGACGATATGGCATCCACGGGGCAAAAGAGTCCTCAGGACCAGATCAAAAGCCAGGTTCCACAGGAGGGGACCTAACACGGATCCCTGTGGGACCCCCCTGCGAACCCTCCTCGTACGTCTGACTCCATTCACATCCCTAAACCGAACCTTTCGACCTCCAAGGTAGACCTCAACTATACGGCGGAGATAATTAGGAATGCGCTTAGACCTCAACGCATATCTAATGCCAGAAAACTTTATCGAATTAAACGCATTCAATATATCGAGGGATAGCACCAAAACCGTCTTCCCCCTCGCACGAGCCTCCGTAATGATCTTCCTGACAAGGAAAATGGCATTGACGGTTGAGCGCGACCTCCTAAACCCAAACTGATTTACGGACAGATCGTATCTCGGATTTTCATTTAGCCAGTTATTAATACGATTTGCTATTACCCTCTCAAACGTTTTACCGATCTCATTTAAAAGGCAAATAGGCCTAGCCTTAGGCACCTCTCCCAAGGGGGGAGCCTCTCCCTTGGGGATTAAAATAAGATCCGCCACCTTCCAGCTGGGCGGGAATGCTCGAAACTGTGACCACCTGAATATCGAAATTGATGTGAAGATCGATTTTATGTTGATATCGAGATTTCGATATCTAATCGACGTCGATCCGATGTATCGTTTCTCACTGGGACATGGTGTAAACGTTTTGTTTAGAAGCCTATTTTAGGTCAGGGCATAGGTCAGGTCGCGATCAGGTCGCACGGTGTAAACTAGGCCAATGTACCGTAGGTGTATGTTTTTACCCCTCCATATACTGGCCGCAATCTTTTTTTTTTGTTTCCCGTAGGAAGAGAAAAAATGCCTCGCGCATCATCCCGGGCCCCGGCACCCGGGGTATGTGGGGCTTGCACCCACTAAAAAACTCTCTCCCTTAAACACCATACCATGGACTACAGTCACGTTACGCGGAATTACACGAGGTACGACGTCACGTAACGCAACAGTCCTTGCGCCCAGCGCCAGGAAACACATAATCCGAAAACAAAGACACACGGTATGTCATACCACAGAAGGCCGAACCCCGGGAGAATAAGCTTCCTAGTCGAAGGAGGTATGCAGTGCGCACCACGCTTCGACCGACTGGCCGTAATCTGGCCGTTAAAACCTAAGACACCTGTATATTTTTCGAATAAGAGCAGACATATTTTAAATTCTACTCTTATTCGAAAAATATAGGAAGAGCGCAATTATTTTATCGTGGTTCAATAATAACATATGTACATACCACCTTTTACTGCGAGAGCAAATGATTTTTCGTTGAAAATAAACGGCACTGCAGTCTAGGTATGAGGTTTGAACTTGTTACATATATTTGTATGATATTGTTACAAAGAGTACAAAAATTAAAGTTTGTAATAAATTAGAATATAATAAATATGTAATATAATTATTATTATAGACTATTTCATTATTAATATGCATTAAAATACAAAAAAAATTATTTTTTGCAAAAATTAATAAAGTGTATAACCCAACGTGGTTGAAATTACTCTATAAAAATCTACCTTCGAATGTTAATAACTAAACTAATAACATTAAACTTAATATAAATAAACGAAATTTGTTAGAATCACGTTGTAAAATTTAGCATTACAACTCAACAAGAACAAAGTTTAGTTATCTTTAATAGTTTTCAAGTTATCTTATAAAAGGTTTAGAGTGGTTCGAATTACTCCATCTTCCTCTAATTAATATTTTCAAAAATATCTGTTTTATGTGTATGTAACAGTTTTTTTACGTTTACCCGCAGACATACATACTGCAATTTATTCTGCATTCTTCAAATAAGCCAAAAATAGATATATTTTTAATTCACGTTATCGTGGCTCGATAACGAGGTATACACCACCCTTCACTGCGAGGCCGAAAGATTTTTCGTTGAAAATCAAAGGTACAGCAGTCTGGGAATGCGGTTTAAATCTGTATTTTGAAAGAAGACTTACGAGTCCGATTTTGGTTTGTATATTGCCAAATCGTAGACCTAAAAATTAATAATACTAATGGATAAAACTTATATAAAACGTTTGGATAGTAACCTATTATAGATTTAGCAAGTTTTTTCTTATTAATATAAAAAATATTTACTCATCTTTTTCATAGAAAAAAACCATACAAAAATTTAGAAAATTAAATTAATAAGTTATTAATTAATTTTTTTATAAATATTTTTGCGAAAAGAGCGAAACAACATATTTTAATTAAGTGTAATTTACCAAAATAAATATAATTTATATTTTATTAAATTTTCTTAATAAACATTCGCGTGATTCAACAATTATTATTAAAATAAAATCGAACAAAATGTTAAAAAATATTGTAATTTTTTAGATTAACGTACTCTCCTCCAATGACTTTAACCTTGACATGTGTTGTCCTGAGTAACTTTTTCTTATAACTTAATCGTCGGTCATTATTTAAAACTTATGAACAAACGAATTTAAATGAAATATACGTATTTTTCAAACAACGTGTATATAAGAATAGTGAGTTTGTATGTAGACCTACTGTAGGACATCACAATATTTATCATTGCTTATTAGAAGCTTTTACTTCTCTACTATTGCCAGTCTTTGCGTTACTCTTGTCGAGTTATTATGTATCTACACGAATTTCTACATTTAACAGTTTGTGTCAGTTGCCAAGGCAAGTAATTTACAGATATATGTGTATAGACAGTACAAATGTAAACGGGAGAGGGGTGGATTTCGGTTCGCGTGGAAAGTTGAAAACCTGAACCGATATAATGATAGACCTTGTTGCGTCCTGTAAGCATGCAGAGACAGGATGGGGTGGATCGAAGCGAGGTTCACCACACCCAACCCCAGCCTGCTTATGTGGCAAAACAAGTAGGTCTCTTATTGTACGGTTACATGTACGCGTACTGTCTATACACACATATCAGTAAATTACTTCTCTTAGCATTGACACAATTAAACTATTATATTTCTCGAACTTTTTTGTTCTCAACTTTTAAATAAGCAATGACCGACGATTAAGTTATAAAGAAAAGTTACTCAGGGTTATATCAAAGTTAAAATTATTGGAGGAGGGTACGCGTTAATCTAAATAATTACCAAATACATTTCTTAAATATAATTGAAGAAGTCTTTAAGACGCAACTATTGTGACGCTCCACATTGTGAATTAAAATGCAAATATTACAAAAGACAGACGTGCCCAAGACGATCAAAATAACTTTAAACAATAATTTGATAAATAAATTATTATAGATATATTAAGGCTTAAGGTGTGTGGTTGACGTTTCGCTGCGGAGCGGGTGGCTCGGCAGGGGGAAAGCCTATAGGTTAGATTTTCGTCGCGTGAAATAAACAAGTTTTAGCAAATAAATATGTGGAATGCATTCAATTGCTGTTTCTTAAGGTTTAAAAAATGTTGTTACAATTGAAACCCAAATACGTTATTATCCACGTTGAAATGTGACAATAATAAATGTGGTCCTGTTTTATTTTTACAATTTCTTGATAACTATGAAGATAAATCACTTCAATCTTCGAAAAAGTCCTTCCTAAATATGTAAAGAATTATTTGCACCTATTTTCATTAAATTCTCATTATTTTTAATATGCTTTCGAGAGTTACATTACAGGTTAGGTAACATTTTTGCTATGTCCCGTGTATAAGAGAGAAAGAGAGAGAGTATAACTTCAATAATTAATTACTCAACAATCATGCAGACAATTGTCTTCAACTTTGGCATGGACGACAGATTTCCATAGACGAATATCCTCCATAAATTTCAACTAATTCTTATCAATATTGATTTGAGCAACCACACACTTTAGTGGATTTATTCATATCCTTACCAATGCACTTTCGTTGGCCTTCTCCAAATGGCAAAAAGGCATAATTGTGTCTTTTCGCTTTTTCATCTGCTGCGAATCGTTCCGGATCAAATCTTTCCGGGTCTGGATATATCGAGGGATCTCGGTGCAGCCCAAGCACCGGTATAACGATAGGAATCCCTTTAGGGACCCGGATATTTACTGTCGGCAAGTCTGTTGTTTCTGTGCAAATGCGGTTCAACATTGGAAGTGGGGGGTATTTTCTCAGAGTCTCTGGAATATGTAGAAGAAAAGTATGAAAATATATATTATCCAAAATACAAGCAATTTATTTAAACTTACATATTAATAACGAAATATTTTTGTTACTTATTGTAATACTTGCCATTTATTACTTTTTCCAAATACTTCATTTCGTCAATAGCCTCGTAGGTGAGATCACCATGTTTTGCCAACGTTTCGTCGATTTCCTCGCGAACGTTGTCCTGTATATCTTGATTTTGTGCTAATTCGTATAGAGCGAATGTCGCTGTCGCCGCGGAGCTTTCAAAGCCAGCAAAAAAAAAGGCAAAAGCCTGTGCGGTTGCTTCCGCCATGGTAAGTGGCTCATTTATGGTTGCTACAAGTAAATTTCATAAGTTTCTTTAACAATCTATTTCAAGAGAAATCTCTTAATTATTTGATTTACAAAACTGCAACGTGAGATAACAGATGTAAATTTTTAAGACATACAGAGGAACTATTAATATAATATATACAATATGTATTAAAAATATATATTAACATTTTACGTCGGTCTTCTTGACATCGTCAGGATTAACGTAGCCTTTCTCCATAAGTTGAATGAGCAAATTCATAAAGTCGTTCGTTACGATATTATCAATTTTTCTGCGTTCCACATTTTCTCGAAACATATTCATAAAAAAGCTGGTGGTCTCTCGGTCCGCGAGGGATATGGAAAAGAAATCCATAATTTTTGGCAGGGACACAAACAGGATAAATCGTAAAATTTTTATCCTTAAAAATTTTTTTCCTTGGATTAGACACTCATCATTCGGATCTTCAATACAGTTAGACGTCATGCCAAAAGCAGTTGACATTATTACATCTATAGTGTATCTGTTGATCAAATTGGTAAATAATTTTTACTAACTTTTATCAAATTCTATCGAAATGTGCGAAACATCAAAGATGTTAAAAAATTATTGAAATTATGAGAAATAACTTAAACTAATAAAGAAAGATTGATATATAAAAAAAATTAAGTAAAAAAATTTCTTTATACAAATATGCTGTTTATCCTTTCATAATATTTACATTTTTTATCTTTAAATTCAGGAGTTTCTATTCCTTGTTGTTTGCAAAACTTTGTTTAAGTAACAATTAAAAAAAATAATTACCGTGCAAACATATCTTTCATCTGAACAGAATCTCTCGTCTGTGCTTTGCTTTCTAAATATTTCGCGAGTCTCTCACTACATTCCTTGACAATTGGGAACATCTGCTTTATTTTTGCCTTAGTAAAAGTATGTGTCATCTTGGCGCGCAGATCTTGCCATCTCTCTCCATTTATACAGAACAAATTGTCAAACAGTGGATTAAGTTGTGGATTGAAGTGTATTCCACGATCATGGAAACTTGTAAATTTCTCTGTTAGAATCACTTTAATAAGATCGGGATCGGCGATTATAAAGTATGGTTTAAAGAGTCCATACATTCCGAAAGCCCGATGTTCCTTATATTTCATGTAGGCATCATGCAAAAATACACCTGTTGAAAAAGCTTCATTTTACATATTTATTTGGCATATTATTTCTTGATGAAAAAACGATTTTTTGCGGAATTATATTGCAGATAAAAGTATAACTTATTAAGTCATATATTCTTTGATTGAATATGAATGTATAGTTAATGGAAATTTGTCTGGAAGTTATTCTAAATAATCCTAATTTACTTAACAATACCACATTACCTAATTTTTATTAAACTTTATGTTCGTAAATTACTTTTTCACAACACCTCCACGGAAAGTTCGACTTTCCATGCCTGTAGAGAGGGGCGAAAGCGGTCAATTTCACGCCAAGGCGGCATAGCGGGCGGAAAGTAACCACTTTCCTCCCTGTTTAGCGGGTGGAAAGTGGTCACTTTCCGCCCTAGGGAGGAAAGTGGTTACTTTCCGCCCGCTATGCCGCCTTGGCGTGAAATTGACCACTCTCGCCTCTCTCTAGGCATGGAAGTCGAACTTTCCGTAAAGATATTGTGAAAAATATCGTGTGCACCTCGGGGCGAAAGCTTTTTCAGACTCGTGTGATTGCCGCCCTCGCCTTCGGCTCGGGCGGCAAACTTCACACTCGTCTGAAAAACGCTACTTTCGCCCCTTGGTGCACAATATACTATTACTCTTAAATTTCAATTCTGTCCTTTTCATCTAAATTATTTATATATTTAATTTAATAAAAGATGTGGAGAGTTGCATTCGAAAAACTAATTGTACACTTACATTGTCTATGTCAATATTACGAAAGATAATAGATGTACTCGCCTATTTGCTTTTTTCCTCTTATAAGAGCCGTTATGTTTCCAGTTGGCACAACGGGTTCGATGTAAACGACGTTTCTCTTGCGCCAAAAATTGAATATGACGTATTTATAATAAATATATAGAGCGCTCAGGGCAATGATGATTAATTGGATGAGTACCATTTTGATCGTGAATCTAAAGCAAGAGGAAAACCAACTTTTTATAAAAATAAAATAATAAGAAGATAGCATACTGTAAAAGACGCTATAACGATCTTGCGCATAGATGTTATAAATATAAAAATTTATAAGCTCAATAAAACAAGAGCGGAAATAAAAACGATGTAAGAATAAGACATACACTCGTCATACATAACATCAAAATTTTGCATAATTTTAAATAAGGATACCTCATCGAAAAATTATCGTATTTAAAAAACTTTCTTTTTCTTTTAAAGGGTAAAGTTTCTACTTTAAGGGGGATGGTAAGGTTTCAAATTTCGAAAAATTCGATTTTTGATTTTTTTACATATTCTGGTAGTGTGATCCTTTAAGAATATTTCCCAGTTTGGTTTTTTGAGAAATTCGCAAAATTGAGCTCACAAGGGGAGGACCAGGTAGTGCCCTCACCGATTTAAATAAATTTTTAATATGTTGTAGGGTTAACCCCCCACTAATTAATGGTAAAGTGGCACGATGCAATACTCGAGCATTTGCAAGATATTTGCATCGAAATTTACTTATTGTCAAATGCATATTTTTTAAAAATTAAAAAATGAAAAAAAAATTTGGAAAAAGCGAGACTCGAACGCGTAACCTGCAGCGTTCTAACGCGTCGCCTTATCCACTGTGCCACACGAACTACTTGTGAAACTCGTTTGCGTGCTCGGTAGATAAGGTGCACGAAAACTTTCGATGCAAATGTCTTGCGAATGCTCGAGTATTGCATCGTGCCACTTGATGCCACTATTAAAAATTTATTTAAATCGGTGAGGGCACTACCTGGTCCTCTCCTTGTCAGGAAAGTTAAAAATGTGAGTTACTGATCGATAAAGAATCCGCGTGCAGGTTCGCCTTGTACTACACTTTTTCCTCGTGTCTAAAAGAGGCCAAGGCCGAAAAAAATCTATGATGTTCTGTGATTACAGCTGCAATGTAAGCTGACCTGGATACGTCATTTTATAGCGCGGGTAACTTTTGAGCTTTGTACGTATCAATTTTCTAGCTAAAACTAGTATCAAGAGACACGGTCCTCGGTGTCTCGCGCCAAGTACACGCGGAGCGAGACCGACCGTGACTCTTTTACGCGAACGCGACGAGTTGCGAGTACTCGAGATGTTGAGATCTCGATAACGAGTGAACGGATCAAGTTCTAAGTAGGCTTGATCGATAGTTTGGGGTCGAATTAGGGGGGGGGGGGTTTCTCTTATAATATTCCGCTACGTGCCCTACGAGCGGAGATATTGCGACGCAAAGTCCAAATGTAAAAATTTATTTTTAAGATACGTCGTCGTCGTCTACGTCGACCGTCTCTCATGCCATGCCATCATTTCATTGGCTGGAGTCGCGTCACTTTCACTTTTTCGACACCAGGGCGGTGCTAGTATCGCCAGTTTCGATATGCACATATATGTATACGTGTGTGTACTGCGCGATTAAAATGTCTGAGCGTTTTTAAATAAATAACAATGACTGTTGCCGATAAGCCTGAAAAAAAGATTTATATATATTTTTCAGCACGGATAAATAAAAGATGGAAATTAAAAAATCGAAAAAAAATAGATCCCGTCATTATCCCATTATAAATTTAGGCTTAAAAGTTGTGGAATCGATGATAGTTTTTTACAAAAAATTTTGGAGAAAATCGATCGGTACGTGTTTTTTGTAAATCAACAATTTGTGTCAAAAATTTGAAAATCTTATAGAAATACAGTTTAAAAAATTTTTTGGATATTTTTTATCAAAAGTGTGTTTAAAAAGAAAAATTTTGAAAAAAAACGTCCCATTTGGCCCATTTTTCGTAAAGTTATGGGCGTTTAAAAAAAAAGTAACGTAATTTTTCAAAAATCGATATTTTGAAAACGTCTCGACAAAAAAATTTGAAAAAAATCATGGAGGCCTCTTTCAACCAATACTATAACATAAAAATGTTTCAAAAAAATCGGAGATGCAAAAGCTAAATGGTGTCCGATTTGGCGTGGAACGCCCTATATATATGTGTGATTTCTGTCCAGTGCTCTTATGTGATTTTCGCCCAGTGCTCTGAATGTCATCTAGTCATACATATCATGCTTTGATACAAGGAACGTGAAAAAGAGCAGGAAAAGAAAAGAACAAACAGAAGAGACAGATTCAAGCTTTGTCTTTTAATCTGGACGAAGACAATGCCGAAAAATCCCCGCAGTCAGAAAATGAGCAATCTGATGGCCTCGCGATTAAGAAGATTAAGAAAAAACCAGATGTAGATACAAGTTTCTTGCCAGATAGGGAAAGGGAGGAGGAGGAAAATAAACTTAAGGAAGAATTGAGGCAAGAATGGGCTAGAAAGCAGAACGCGTTGAAGGAAGAAGAAATTGAGATCACATTCAGTTATTGGGATGGATCTGGCTATCGTCGGAGTGTTATAATGAAGAAAGGTGAATGTCTCAGTAATTTAGAGAATTTTTAAGTTATTAAAATACTCCAGTGTCACTTTTGGAGTAACATTGGCGTGATATATAATGTTCTACTGCATAAATTAAATTTTCACATACAGGTAATTCTATCTATCAGCTTCTTCAGAGATGTTTAGAAGTTCTGAAGCGTGAATTCAGCGAGCTTAAAACAGTAATGGCAGATCAGTTAATGTATGTCAAGAAGGATCTTTCTTATATTACCGCACCATTATACGTTTTACGATTTTATTGTAACTAAGGTAAAGATACTAAATGATAAAACTTATGAAGCAATATCACAATGTTGGCATGTTATTTTAATGTATGTAATATTGCAATTAGGCACGAGGAAAAAGCGAACCTCTGTTCACATTTGACGTTCACGATGATATTCGTGTTATGCACGATGCTTCTGTCGAAACCGAGGAATCACATGCCGGAAAAATTTTACTTAGGTATTTATCATTAAAAGAATACTTTGTATAATTCTCTCTTTTATGTTATTTCTCATTAGATCATGGTACGAGAGGAACAAACACATTTTTCCAGCGAGTAGATGGGAACCTTTTGATCCAACAAAAAGTTTTGACAAGTATATACAGTGTCGGATAAAAATAGGAAGAAAGATAAAATCTGATAAACTTAGATTCAACGAATTGTCCAATTTCGTTTAAAGGATTCAGATTCAAAGGACTGTAATTTAGTAGAGCTACATAATCGAGTAAATGAATTAAATATTATCACATAACTGAATGAATTAAAATCACAGTCCTTAAAAATACAATGTAGCTACAATATATATACATATATATATATACATATATATATATATATATATATATATATATATATATATGTATGTATATATATTATAATATATATACATATATATATATATATATATATATATATATATATATGTATATATATTGTAATATATTACAATCTGTTGTATAATGAATCAATTGTACGATGAAACAAAGTTATTTATCTGGTTATAATATTTACAGTCCTTTGAATCTGAATCCTTTAAACGAAATTGGACAATTCGTTGAATCTATGTTTATCAGATTTTATCTTTCTTCCTATTTTATCCGACACTGTATACTTGTCGTAACTTTTCGTTGGATCAAAAGGTTCCCATCTACTCGCTGGAAAAATGTGCTCGTTCCTCTTGTACCATGATCTAATGAGAAAAAATAAAAAAATAACATAAAAGAGAATTATACAAAGTATTCTTTTAATGATAAATACCTAAGTAAAACTTTTCCGGCATGTGATTCCTCGATTTCGACAGAAGCATCGTGCATAACACGAATATCATCGTGAACGTCAAATGTGAACAGAGGCCCGCTCTTTCCTCGTGCTTATAGATATCCATTAACAGGTGGTACTTATGGTCGGCAGTCCAGACTCCGGAAAATCGCATTTTGCAAAGAATTATCTGAAGGAATACGGATACGTCAACAGAGACACTTTAGGCAGCTGGCAGAAGTGCATTGCCGCAGCCCAACAATACTTGAATCAAAGAAAAAGTATAGGTATAGACAATACCAATCCCGATCCAGCTTCGAGAAAGAGATACATTGAGGTAGCCAAGAAGCGCAATGTCTCGGTCAGATGTTTCGTCATGACGACAAGTATAGAACACGCGAAACATAATAATAAGGTAATCGGAAATTAACATTAACCGTCATCGTGTGAAAGAATCGTATAAAGTGATGTATCCGAAAATTCTAATCGATTTATTATTATATTACAGTTTCGCGAGTTGACTGATCCAAGCCACATTCCAATCAACGAGATTATTATCAACTCCTACGTGTAAGTAGATTTTAGATATATACATCTCTACTCAAAATTATTTGTCTTTGGATATGTATGTAATTATACTTTGATGTTACTCCTTTGCAGGTAAATGGTCGACAGAAGCTTACAACGTGGTACAAAATTGTTCCTCAAAGGGAGTTGCTGCCCAAACTCAGATTGAAGGTCGCATTCAAACTAATATTTATGCAAATATTTATTTTATGATACAAAATTCTGAGGTAAGTAGTTATTATTATTTAATCTTCGAGAATCTCTTTGCAGATGCGCAAATTAATTGAAATTAATTGATTTTTTTAAAGCTAATTTCCCTTACTGAAAAACTGGTAATGAACGGACATGCTGAACAAGTAGCATGGGACCAGATGAATGAAGCTAGAAACACTTGAATCCATCTGTACATAAGAGTTGTCAAGAAACTCTACAATTTTCACGCATAATCCGCGATTCTTAGTCAGTATGGACTAGAGTTTAATACAATCACCATTGATGATCCTCTTTAATCGCGTCAAAATTGATTATTTCGCTTTTTAACTTCGTTCTTTACTCATGTTGTAAAATAGTTTTCCGATTGTGTAGAACATTTTTATTTAGAAAGAAAGAAATTTATAAAGATTGCTATATTGATCGTAGAGTAGAGAAAACAATAAAACTTAACATTTTACAAAGTAGTGTCACATTTAAACTAGAACATTGTATCGAATAACTCAGACGAATTAGGAAATTCGTTTCTACGTGACTTATATCTATTTCTGATAGGGGACGATTCGAGAACTCAATGAAATAATTTAATTTCTTTTCACGTTTAAATTTAGGTCACCGTAGATTAAACTTGTTACCTTAGAAGTTATTGTTAAATGGCGCATTTTATTTAATATTCCGCACTTCACTGTTGTGGCATAAAATTATTTTATGTTTCAAAAGATGGAGACTAAGCTTTCGGATTAATCCAGATGTACGCATATATAGGGGAGACCGGGCTAAGCCGACAACGGGGCAAACTTGACACTAGGCTTTTTGCCAATTTAAATCTATCGTAGAAACTTGCCTTTCCTACTGTCTTTATGTGCCAGTATTATCAACGGAATTTGGTAACATTCTGAGTTATAGTGTAATTTTTAACGCGACATAAGCGTTTTTGATAGTAAAAAGTAATTTTTCTAATCTCTCGAAAATGGTCTACTCTTTCATCGAGCTTTCGGGCAAAACTAAGCGACGTACAGCAAAATTTCCTTAAGCAATTTTGTACCTGAAGGAACGCTCTTTAAATGTGTACCATTAAATTTGCTTGAAAATTTTAATTAATTGTTGAAAATTGCCTTTGAAAAAATTGTGTCGAGTTTACCCCGGTATTTTTCAATTTGAAAATTTGTCTTCGCGTCACTTTTCCTTTTCTGGGGGCAAAACTAAGCGACGTACAACAAAATTTCCTTAAGCAATTTTGTACCTGAAGGAACGCTCTTTAAATGTGTACCATTAAATTTGCTTGAAAATTTTAATTAATTGTTGAAAATTGTCTTTGAAAAAATTGTGTCGAGTTAGCCCCGGTCTCCTCTACTGTATATATTTAATTAATTGTTTACTTAGATATCGATGATTCTTGCGCGATATGCTAATACATTTTTTTCTATGCAAGATTTCAATGCAGCAGAAACTAGTTAACTGAGAAAAAGAGTCTATAAATGATTCGTAACTCGTGCAATTGCACTCAACTGGAAACGTTTGGCAGTTATGAAATGTTAATATTTAATATTGTTGTTAAACATAATATAGAAATATTTTTCTCGGAAATGTATACAAGTAAGGTTACAATCATTAAATCGCTCACAGTGCTCACGTACATAACTTTGTCGCGCGCTGCGATTAACTCAATTTATTATAATTTATTATAATTTTTTAACAAAGCGAAAATATAGCGATAATATGGCGCAATGAACATCGTTACGTAATAATCATTCATAATTCATTTTCGTGTATATAATATGTAGCTGACCGCAATCTTTGACTCTATTCAAATTTTGTACAACACTTCATTTAGCATTGTATTAATCATTAAGTAGCTTTGAGTACATTTAGTAGGTTTTGTATATTCGTCAGTTTAATCGTTGAAGTTATTAAGACTTGCATCAATTTTTACCGCAAGTCCTCTTACATCTTTTATACGCCTTCTGTAAAATATATAAAAATATATCATAACTGAATTAACTCGCATATCTTGGTCTGTCTTTTATTTCTCCATTGTTTAACTTCTATTCGCCTCCCGACTTGACGTACGTATACGTTACTATACTCGTCCAAGACGTTATTCGCGACATTTACAAGCTCTCTGTCTTTCTCTTCAATCGCTCTAAAAAAAAATGTGTCGTCTTGAAGTGATTGATCTCCCTAAAGGATTTAAAAGTTACGCTTTGCGAAGACATAAGATATACGTTAGCTGGAGAATCGATTCACAGCGGGATTAGAAAAAGACGGAATGTGTTATGCGGTCGGTTCTTCAACAGTATAACGGGTGAACGTTTCGCGACTAGGTTAATCCACTTGCATATCGGTCATTGCGATCTCGCTCTTGTACTTGATTCATCGTCATGAGACTAGCTCCATTGTTCGCGAAGATACTTTTCTCTTGTTCTCTTTTCGGCTACCCTAAGGCGCATGTGGAACCAGAAATCCATACGGAGCATAAAGAAAGAAAGAAGAAAGAAGGCGCATGTGTGTGTGTGTGTGTGTGTGTGTGTGTGTGTGTGTGTGTGTGTGTGTGTGTGTGTGTGTGTGTGTGTGTGTGTGTGTGTGTCAAACGTTTTACCTATTATTAACAACTTCAGACACATTACATTTTTATTTTTAATATACTAGACACTACAGACGCGCGCTTTGCGCGCGCTATTTAGCTTTAGCATTATGCTATTACTATATTACACTATTAATTCCTTGATACACACAACTGTCAAAATATACAATGACAGCTGTAAATGAAGTAAGCGCAGCAAGAGAACCAATCGGCATCGCGGAAAAGCGACAACAATAAACTTCACATCTCCTTTTTAGAAGAGGACATATGTATAGCATTAACATTAATCATGCTATATTGCGATTATGTTTTATGTTGAAATTGAAAAATATATACAAGGTGTACAACTAAAAGGGTTACAGATTATTATTTTTAAAAAACTAAGCAAAATATTAAATTGTTGTTTTCTTTAGAAATAATAGTCCGTAACACCTTTAGCTTGTACATACTGTTTATAAGATTAAGATGCGTAACACTACAAAAAGGCGTAATATCCGTACAAAATTACCTATTTTAAAAAAAGGTAAAAAAAGGCGCCAAGTACACGCATAGTAGTGTATATGTATTATGTTGTTACCTCGAAAAAAACAAAGTGGTAGTATTATACCTCCAAATAGCTTTACCTTGTACATACTGTTTATAAAATGCGTAATACTACAAAAAGGCGTGATATCCGTACAAAATTACCTTTCTTAAAAAAAAGGTAAAGAAAGGCGCCAAGTACACGTATAGTAGTGTATATGTTGTTACCTCGAAAAAAAAAAGAAAGTGGTAGTATTATACTTCGAAAAAACCTAAGTAACAAGTGGTAGACGTACTCTTTGTATCTCGAAAAATCTCGAAAAAATCTAAGCAGTAGTAACTTTATTTCCAAAAAATTATAACCCAAGTGATACACATCACAAAATTATGTTACCTTATCAAAGAAGAGTCGCGCTTCAAGTGATCTATTACAATTACAAAAAAGAAATGATATCTCTTTCAATTACAGCGCCAATTACAAAGAGAATATATATATTGCCTCAAAAAATAATTGTTGCACTACTTTGAAAAATCTTGACATGGTGTCAATTAGAAAAAGAATGTATGATAACAATTTTATAAGATTAAAAAATTTTATTTAAATTTAACAATTAAGGGAATACAAGATATTTAAATACAAAGTTTACATGTGTATTTTCTAGTGGTCACAAAGAATTACAGAAGAATAGTACAAAATAAAAATATTTTATTAAAATATTTAATCCAACGAGGGAATACAAGGTATTTAAATACAAAGTTTATATATGTATTTTTCAATAGAATAAAAGATTTAATCACAAAGAATTACAGAGGTAACAGTACAAAATAAAAATATTTTATTAAAATACATAAATTTTTCTTGTAAAAAAACTTGGCGCTGCTAGACCTCAAAATTTTAAATAAATAAATAAACTTATCCTATACTTAATTATAAGCCGCATTATTCGCCGTCGTCACGCACACCCATATCACTCGCTCGCACATACACACCACGCTGATAATCATTTTGTTACTCCCGTAGCATTCTTCTCTGAATTATTTTTATTTATTGTTGTCCTTATTTATTTAAAATTTCGAGGTCTAGCAGCGCCAAGTTTTTTTACAAGAAAAATTTATGTATTTTAATAAAATATTTTTATTTTGTACTGTTACCTCTGTAATTCTTTGTGATTAAATCTTTTATTCTATTGAAAAATACATATATAAACTTTGTATTTAAATACCTTGTATTCCCTCGTTGGATTAAATATTTTAATAAAATATTTTTATTTTGTACTATTCTTCTGTAATTCTTTGTGACCACTAGAAAATACTCATGTAAACTTTGTATTTAAATATCTTGTATTCCCTTAATTGTTAAATTTAAATGAAATTTTTTAATCTTATAAAATTGTTATCATACATTCTTTTTCTAATTGACACCATGTCAAGATTTTTCAAAGTAGTGCAACAATTATTTTTTGAGGCAATATATATATTCTCTTTGTAATTGGCGCTGTAATTGAAAGAGATATCATTTCTTTTTTGTAATTGTAATAGATCACTTGAAGCGCGACTCTTCTTTGATAAGGTAACATAATTTTGTGATGTGTATCACTTGGCTTATAATTTTTTGGAAATAAAGTTACTACTGCTTAGATTTTTTCGAGATTTTTAAACTTTACCCGTGTTTTCTCGAAATGGCATTTTTCGCTAATTTTGCAACGATAAGTCACGAACGGCTGCAGATATCGACTTGATTTTTTTTTTAATGAAGATAAAGAATTTTTCCGTAAACTAAACCTATTTTAGCTCACAAAAATTAATTTTTTGTAACTGTTTTAACAACAAATAACTTAAATTTTTCGCAATTTTGTCTTTTTTGGCTGCCATTGTTGTAATCTTGACGTACTTTTTTTTACACTTTAGGTTCAGTCTATGGAGGGGAATCTCACCAACAAAAAAATAGAAAAATTCCAGCTCGTTCATCAGGAATCGTGGCAAGAACAGAGCAGTGTTCGCAAATCGCGCGGTCGCCTTTAATCATCAATATCACCCTTAATTATTTATATTCGTGCGACTTTTCGTTTAGTTCGTTAAGAAAGCACTAACATGCTTCAAAAGAAATTTTATGTATGTTTATTTGTTTGTCCACAACCAACATTACGACATTTGAATTTTACTCAATTTTTGGCCGTTTAAACCTTACTATTCCCCTTAAGGAACTTTCGTTACATTTTTCAAGATTTCCTTACAAATAAAGTTGAGTTTTCACTTTTTGTCAGATTTTTGGAAATAGGCAAAAGTTATAGGAAATAAGATATTACTATATTTAATTAAAAATTGTTCAATTGAGTCTGAGGTACGGTTGTGAATGTGACTAATCGAATTTTATATTAAAAGATATTATACTTATAAATTAGTTTAAATTTTAAAACTGGTTTCGATCTCTACTCACGATCTCTACTCCTCTTCAATGGAGTGGTATTTGGTGGACTGAGTATGCCGTTCATTTATTGCCTCCTTTTATTGTTGTTGTAACAATCCCTTCTTAATTTTTTATATCTTCTGTGGAAGGGGTAATCGTAACCTTATTCGACGCCCCTCTTTAAATTAATTCCCAGGTAGCACATATTAGTTTTATATACGTTTCTTGAACGTAGAGGAAAGTCCCCTATTATGAGATACAACATCTATTTTGCATGATTGCCGGAAGTTTATGTGCAGAATTGAAAAATGTAGTAGGCGAGTGCACGCACGATCAAATAATGAATTTTCTACTAAATAGGTTTTACTCTAAGAGCAATAAGTTCATGATGGAACCAACAGATAGAACCTATTAGTTTAGCAGAAACCTTGTTATCGCATATTAGGAGCGTATCTCATAATAGGGGACTTTCCTCTAGACATATTCCACCCCTATATAATATATAGCAAAAATGCAAGGGTTTCTAAAAGTTTTTTTTGTTAAATACAAAGAACAAATATTTTACATTCTAATTTTTTTATAGTAGGGGAGACCAGGGACAAACGTAAAGTAAGATTTGCATGCGGAAGGATCGAACGTTTTCACCTCCTTTCGATAGTCGTTAAACGGCTGTTTTCCCGTATGTTTAGGCTTCGTTTTATGGCTGTTTGTTTATTGTCGAGGAAAAAGGATAGTTTTCGGTCAATTTCGGAAGTGTTCTGAAACGATCTATAGTGATATTTTATTGAAATGTCTTTTTATTTGAAAATGGCATGCACGACAAAATTGGGTGTTTTCCTTGCCTCGATAGTAAGAATTCAATATGGCCGCGGTGACCATCCAGGAGCCTTAATACTTTAAAGGCACATAATAGAGTAATTGGGCGTAAATCCTTGTGCGGCGTAAATACAGGAATTATCTTAATATAAAAAAGTATTGCGTCGAATAGTCAAGTATTACGACGCTGATTTTTTTATATGCGATAATCTTCTTGTTTTCCGCCGCATCGGTCAATTTTGTGATATTTATCTATAAACATTCTAATATATGCTAATACATTCTGAACATAGATACGCAGATTCTATATATACACTTACTCGATTTACACGGAATATTCCACGTGGCATTTTTTTACGCGGCTGAGATTCGCGTGTGAATAAGCTTTGTGCTCTCCACAAATTAATAAATATTCAAGTGATGTTAAATAACTATCAAGTAAATTTTTTACAAATCATTATTTTAAATAATTAATGCAAAATAGATATTAAATAAATGTCATATAAATATTTTCTCTACATTATTTATTTAAACAAATGGTTCATGTAAAATAAATTTGAAAAGAAGTCAGATTATCGTAATAAGTACGATCGAGTAAGCGGAGTAAGAACATTTAGCTTTAAATATCAAGCAATTATTCCATCGTCACCACGAGAATTAGTAACAGTAGATCTATATGGGCCTCTTCCAGAGGAGGTGTTCAATACTTAATGTTGTGATTATAGACGTATTTACGAAATATGTAGCACTGTATCCAATAAAGAAAGCGACGGCATATACGTGTATTAGTAAAGTTATAAATGAATACATTCCAAATATCGGAAAACCACAATCAATTTTAAGTGACCATGGTACGCAATTTACCTGTAAGATATGGAAAGAAAAATTAGAGAAAACAGATATCAAAGTACTGTATTCGTCGTTCGTTAATAACATTATATAATTTATGAATTTATGAACTATAAAGTGTTTTATTAAAGTTTACGTAAATCGTTCCTATAATAACTAATTGCTCTCATAATTAAATAGATATAATCACGTTAACGTTGAAAATACAGAATAAAACGCAGATATTTTTTCCGTTAGATAACAGACATATACCATTCAATGTAAATAAATAAGTAAGAAAAAATAGATTACTTGTACTACACGTTTTTATGTCTTTGGCAGATAATCAACATTCATTTTTGTATTAAAAACGTGGGAGAATTTATGTATAACGTATGCATAACGCGAGAGAATGGTACACGGGAAGGAATTTGCACTTACGCAGTTTTCTTGCACGATAAATATAATTCCTCCGTTTATGCGGTGCTTTTTATATGCGGGCGGAAAATGTATCTTTCTATCGTATTTATGGGGATAATGTTATTTCCGGGGCCCCTCAATTTGATAGTTGTATTTGATGGATCTTTCGCTGAGAAAAAGAATGCCGCAAATCATAATGCGCTACGATGCATAGTTTTTGAGATATCGATTTTTAAATGTAAATAATAGCAATACTGTTGTATGGTTTGCAATTTACCACGTGTGGAAAATTCACGCATGTACTTTGCAAGGCACGCTATGGCCGGTATTCATAGTCGGTTCTTATATTTAAGATCGTCTTAAGTACAATCTTAAGATATCATTAACCAATCACAAAGCGTATTAGCATCTTAAGACATTACTTAAGCCGGTCTTAAAATAAGAACCGACTATGAATACCGGCCTGTGTGTCTAGTTTAACGGTAGTGGAGCCCCCCGCAGGGGAGTGGAACCTACTGCCTCCACGCATAAACTTTCCACGCGAAAGGAGGCGTCATGAGGTGCCACTTTTCAATATCCTAACAATTCTCTGTATAACAAATTATTTCTGTTACAAATATTAAATACTTTTACACAATGTAACTTTTCATACGAAGCGACGAAAGAAGAAAAAACGGGTTTTTAACTTTTCACGCGAACCGAGGTTCACCCTCACCCTCCCTCCCTGCCGTAGCCCCTCTCCCGCCTACGTGTGTACTGTTTCTCTCTCTCTCTCTCTCTCTCTCTCTCTCTCTCTCTCTCTCTCTCTCTCTCTCTCTCTCTCTCTCTCTCTCTCTCTCTCTCTCTCTCTCTCTCTCTCTCTCTCTCTCTCTCTCTCTCTCTCTCTCTCTCTCTCTTTCTCTCTCTCTCTCCCTCCCTCCCTCCCTCTCTCTCTCTCTCCCTCTCTCTCTCTCTCTCTCTCTCTCTCTCTCTCTCTCTCTCTCTCACTTACTGTTAATAGTCCAGTCAATGTAGGAAAACACTTGGAAATTTATCCTCGAAGAGTAAACTTTTTTGGAAAGTGTTCTTTTGGGTTTCAGAAAACATGTCCCAAAAGTTTACCAACGTAAACCCTGTGCTAAATGTTTTATTTAACAAAAAAGACCGAAAAAATCGGTTTTTTTTAGTATAACTAAAAAAACATTAATTTTATGAAAAAATAAACCATGCCAATCGAAAGAGGAGAAAATTTTACTAAAGAAACATACCTAAAGTTTTCTTAATATTAATATGTGTAGGAGTAATAATTTTTTAATTAACGCCTTCAAAGTGCGTCGATGCCGCCCCGTGTGAAGCCGCCTGCAGAGTACGCGGGCGCGCGCGCACTTTTTAAAAAGGGTTGTAACTTTTGATTGGGTCGATAGAATCAAATTTTACAAAAAGCATTCGAAAGTAGACGTAATTTACTAATTTTCAAGTGGTTTAGAAAAATTGAGAAAGCATTTTGAGTATATTTAAATCGAATTTGAAGAGAGACGATGTGAAATTTTTAACTTATTTTACTAATATCATTGCCATTTATTTAAATTTGCAGATTTTCACTTCTAAACTAAAGCATTATATTCTTAAAATATGTGCTAATAACATAATAAGTGAAAAAAATTACAAAAATTAATTTTTTAAAAGTTGGGACCTCAAAGTTGATAGTTTTCTTGAAATTTCGTTATTTCAAAATTGATCAACAAGTTTGACTGCAGATATTATTGCTTAGGAAATAGATATTAAAGTTTAATAACAGGGTTTTTTAAAGCTGAAAATATGTACTTTAAGATGATAAAAGTTTTATTTGAAAAACAAAATATTAAGCAGGTGTATTTTTCAAAAAAGTATATAAAAATAAATGTCGAACTGGAAAATATGAAAATTTCTCTATTTTCAAAGTCGAAAAAGTAATAGAAAAAATTTTTTTTGAAAAAATAACTTATGGGATGTTGTAGCTTGGGTCTTAAACTTTAAGACTGTATATCGGAAATATTTTTTTGAACTTATTATTTTAGTGGCTACACGCAATTTAGTAAAAAAGTCGTATTTACGACAAGAACAGAAGCAAACGAAGAACATAATCGATATTTAAATTACAATATAAATATTGTGACTTAATAACAATGAATATTATATTAATTATGAATATTATAGTAGGAGTACTGTGTGCCTACGGCCCCGGGAGCTCCGAGGGGGGAGCGGGGCGGGGGGGACTTGAGTGGCGAGGGGGTGTTGGGGAAGGGGGTTTCGGCGAGCGCGTCGAGACATGTTGTTTATCAAATATTTGATAAACATTTGATAACAACATGTCCCGACGCGCTCGCCGAAACCCCCTTCCCCAACACCCCCTCGCCACTCAAGTTCCCCCCGCCCCGCTCCCCCCTCGGAGCACCACGCTCGCTCCCGTTCCCCTCATTGATATTCTCTCTCGCTCCCGACCCCCGTTGTCTCTCCCCCGTTCGCGCGCGTCTTCTCGTTGGCGTTCTCTTTTCCTCGCGCGCGGTCTCTCTCGCTCCCGTCCCCGTTCGCGTTCTCTTTTCCTCGCGCGGTCTCTCTCGCTCCCGTCCCCCCGTTCGCGTTGTCTTTCTCTTGCGCGTGGTCTCTCTCTCGCTCCGCGTTTTTAATTTTTTGATAAAAAAAGAAAATACCTTAATCTTGACGAGGGGGGGCTCCATGGCCGCGGCCCTCCATTCGTCTCAACGCAGCCAGCATCGACTCCCGCGGATTTTGGCGGTCAGGGCGGTTGATGGGAGAAGGACCCGCGATATGCACAATTCGAGCCACGTTGAACACCAGCTCGTCCGCCAATCTTTCGTCCTCCGCTGTTGGACGATACGCGCGACCCTGCGCGAGGGCGTCGGTGTAAAAATGAGCCCTCCCGCGTCCGAGGAGCGCGCGGTGATCCACGTAAACTTCTACCCGCCCGCGTCCGATACCGAGTGGTCGAAGAGGTGGCTGACGCGGGGGTTCGGGAGCAGCGGGCCTCTCCCCCTGATCACTATCAGAGTCTTCGAAATCAATATTGTCAAATTCTACAATACCTCCCTGAATTTCGCTCTTTTCAATGTCTTTAGCGTCTTGCAGGGGAAGGCGCGGAGACATCACAAAAAATAACTCGTTAAAAAATCACACAAAAAAAAATGTTCGGACGAAACACGTTTAAGCACGCTCACGGCCACGACGAGACTAAAAAAAAATTCAACGATGGTTATAGTGGAGGCGGGTAACGTCGACGGGTCACATGCCGATGGTCCGATGCTTGCGCGCGTTGTAATTCGACACGAGTCGCAGCAAGACGTCGACCCACTTGTAATTTCCGTTGACAGTTTATGGTGTTTATGCAACGACGATAAGGGCTAGCGCCGTCGTTCGCGTTTTCTCTCGTTCACATCTCTTCGTTCGCGTTTTCTCTCCCTCGCGCGGATTTAACTTAATAATTATTATAATATAATAACTTAATAATTATTATTTAAAATGTTAATATTATGAAATATACTTAATATTAATAATAGTGAAGGAAGCGGAAAAAATAAATAATAAATGATATATAGAATTAAGCATAAAAATATTTATTTATAAAATTTTAAAAAATTTTTACAATTACCACACTTCTACTTCTTCTTCTTCCCTCTCAAACTCGTCTTCGATTTCGTATAATCTTCGAAATCCATAGATGTCTATATCTCCCGAAATTTCCCAAATTTCGTCATCGTTGTCGCGAAGGAGTTCTCGCTCCCATCGTACCCAACGCTGGCGATGTATATTGATGAAACCTCGAATTTGGATTTCATCGAAATGTATCACATTTGGCTGAAAACAAATTATACAAAAAATTTTTTTAAAATGTTTTAAAAAAAGTTAAAATATATGAAAAAAAATTTAAAATGTATGAAAAAATGTTTATACACACCTGTACGTGAGGGATTCTCACCCTCACCATATTGAACAGTTCGATCTCGTACATCGGTTCGTTATCGACCCACACCCACTATAACGTTAACAGAATGGTTAATTTAATATATATTTAAATATACAGTTATGTGCATACAGTATTGTTGCATGCATGCATGCCGTCCGGTATGCTTTTCAAAAATGTTACGCCCAGGTCGATAGTGAGTCCATGATTTCTCTCAGACACTCATTCACACTCGCGCACTCACGAAAATAACGACTCGTTTATTAAAAGACCGCTCGCTGCACGCTTCAGCTTGGAGTTCGAAAAGCATACCGGGCGACACGCACGCAACGGTATTAGATATACATACCCCGATGGCAGGGTGAACGATTTCAATACAATCTTCGATTCTACGTCTACGAAATCTTTCCATTTTTTTCTTATATATTCTTTGCTCGCGAACGTTTTCACACTACTGACTGCAGAGGACTGACTTTAACTGACTGCAGAGGACTGAACTAGAGCTCAGAGAAAAGTAATTAAGATAAAATATATCTAGCATTACAATAGCAAGCAAGGATTCGTTGAAGCATCGGCACCACATAGGCGAGCGTCGCCGGAGCATCGCTTCATAGTGTACGATATACGATACTTTAAATTTCAAGTGGCTCGAGTGGAACGTCGCATATACGGCTCGAATGTAAATGCGTGTGAAGAAATTAAGACATGATTTATATTTAAAAAATACATTTTTTTATTCTTCTTTTACATTTTTTTTGTTCTTACGTACTACGGAAGCGCACTAAAAAATAAAGCTGCGAGCTCACAATCGACGAGTTGATGTTTATCGAAGGCATCGCTATCGCGTATTACATTTAACACTTGCGTAGGATCCGTTACAGTGGACGCGATTTTGGAGAATTGCGTGAACTTGACATCAACCGTCTCGACAATTCTACTCAATCGATGGAACATCGCGTCGATGCACAGATCAAGATCGAGCATACGGTGTAACGTCGATTCGGTCATCGTTAAGCGTACGTTTAAAGACTCGAGACGTACGAGTTTGACACCGTTAATCGTACAAATTCTCAACGTTAGCGGTCCAACGCTTATAAAATCACACGTATCTTTAGTGTATCGAAGGAAATTCTGAATGTTCCGCCGTTGTTCGTGGAATCCCTTCCACGTTTCGAGGGACAGTATCAATTCCGTTCCTCGATTATCTCCTACGGCGATCTCCACGTAACTCGGTGGACCCACGTTAACGCCAACTTCAAGGAATTTGTATCCCGTAGCCGTCAACGCGTATCGTCTGCTGAGTATACGAACCGCGCGACGCTCCAACGAAATGCTGTAGAAAAAATAAATAAGATTACTTTCAAAATAATAATACAATTTATAATTTGCAATTTTAAAAAATATAAAGCTTTATAATTTAAGAAAAAAAAAACGAAAACTTACTTGTTACACTTGTTCTCGTACGATGGAGTTTTATCATCATCATCACCATCGTGAATCGGTACGTAATAATTCATGCGTCTGCCACCGCTGCTGCTGCTGCTGCTTCCTTCAGCGGAGCTGAACATTTTTTCTCTCGGTTATGGAGACGCGGACCGTTGATACAAGCGGTCGATGCAAGACTGATCGTCGTTGTAAAATTAATCGAATATACGCGACAACTTTCAAAACTATGATGAAGGAGGGGGAAATTAATGTTTCTGGAACGCGCAATCAGCGCTCTGAAATTTAGGAGAGGGGATTAAGGTAGGATGTTTTTTTTTATTAAGACGTATACCCCCTCTCCGCATGACGTCAACCGCGAAACATGTTCAGACATGTTCGTCCAAACCTGATACCCCCCCCCCCCCCCCTCGAAGCTCTCGAGTTAGAATTCGTCACGTATACCTACTTATTCTTTAATTTTGTACACTATCGACTAATGGGGAAGGGAAATTAAACGTTGTAAAATTTACACATACATATAAAATTTATTTTTTAAAAAGATGACAATTCTCCCTGACGTTTCGACCACCAGTTAAATATTTTTAATACATTTTGCAATGCGCAATTCTTAACGTGTTTTCCACATCGCATAGTATCGGTAGCATCTAGAATATTTAAAGATTCGATATCTTCGTAATCCGCATCCAGAGTCTCGATGTTTAGGTTTTTTCTCGCTTATTCTCAAGCAGATCCACCAGCCATTCTCGTTTCTGGCATCCCTTGACGTACACGAGAGTAGGCATTTCGTCGTCGTCGTCGTTGTCCTCTTCCTCACCGAGCACTGCCGATGTAATTAAACGCTTCACCTTGCTGTACGACACGTTTCCGTCTTCCCATCGTAATCCATGGTGATTGCGAATCAACCAGGAAGCGCACGATTTGTCGGATTTTGTGAGGAGATTCCACGGCATGGGGCATGTAAAGATGTAATGCGCCAGAACGGTTCCGTTTCTCAGCACCGCCGCCTCCTTCACGACAAATTTCATCCCGACGACGAAACCTTGCAGGTCCACGAACGTTGGTGCGGACATGAAGAGATATCTCTCTCTCTTCGATGCGTGAATCGAGAGAAATGACGCGCGTTTCGCGACACTCTGATTTATATATCCTGCTCCCCTTTTTTCCCTCTCATAAATTTGTATCGAGAGTGAAAGAGAGAGAAAATTTTCGTCGACGTTGCCGCGAACACTCAGACTATTTTGCGCACTACGTTGGTCAACGGATTGTACTCGATCACGCGATCGTGTATGATGAGACAGTACGCGGAGGTATTCGGCGGTACGTTCTCCATGCAATCGAATTCTATTCTGACATCCACGGTGGCGTTTTTGACGGATTCGTTTTGTCGAGAGCAATCGATGATCACGAACGGGCCGTTGCGTAGAAAAGTCGAAACGGTGAGACTCGGCTCGAGATATTCGTATCCGTAATAGCCCTTGCAGAAACGCGCGTACATATCGTACAGAATCGCCCATCTGTGTTTACCAAAATCCAAATTCAAATCGTCATACGGATAGACTTCCGAGTTTAGGTAGAGTTTCACGTTGGTCAATTTGCAGTCGTCGAATCGGCTCGTGTCCGCGGATATGACGTTCTTCCGACCCGTCTGCAGAGCGGAAGACGACGTATCGCGGTTTCTCAAGCTGAGTCGCGGTCTTAATGGCCCACGAGTGCTTGGTCGTATTCTGCAACAGGGGATACTCGTACAGATCCCACGAACGGAAACCCATACTTAGATATCGTCCGTTTTCCAAGGCGCGCAGCATCGACAGCTTGTTGATCTCGCTCAATACCACGTGAGGCATTCGCCATTGTATCTTGAGTATTTTGATAGTAGGCTCCAACGCGAGATTTCCCACCAGACAATTGTTATCGTTGCGCGATCGTATTATGACCAATTCGTGACGAGCGTTGATCACCACGCGTTTGTAATCCTCGCAAAATCCTAGTAACAGGTTGAGCGGTACGCAGAAATTGAAGTATCCATTCGCGTTATTCTGCGGCTCCCAGCCGGCGTTTCTCAGGATCACGCTTCTGTCGGACGATACCGTTACGTAGTTCTTGAGCGTGCTGGTTATTCCTACGTTTCTGCAGTGATCAATCTCCACGCCGTCGAGCTCGTATCGAATTTCATCGAACATGAACGCGACACAATTATTCCCCAATACCACGTTATCGGCTTGGCCGGCTGCTCTGGTCACCGTCAATGTTCCTTCGACGTAGAGAAAACTTTCGCACGGCAACGTATACAGATCCTGCTGTTGTATGGGTATTCGTATCTCGTCGCTATACTCGAACGTTGTGTTGGCGTACGGGTTGTACGTGTGAGTCTCGATCTTGACGATGCGATCGTCAAAGACCGGCTCGCCTCCGATGTTAAGAATTTCAGTCATCGTTCACAGTCAGCTTTCAGATGTTTCGTACCGCGAATCCCAGAGATTGTAAAAATTTAACGTTCGATGCGTTGAGCTTCTTTCTCGTCTCTTTTTTAACGCCACCGAATGTCGATTTGACGATATCGTCGATCGTCGCAGTCGTAAAGATATTCTTATCTGTCGCGTGCTCCGAGTCGTTCAACACGAGCATCTCACACGTCGCGCGTTATCGCTGTCGCCGTCGTACGTGTAATCTGACGGTGATCTCTTCTCCTCGAAAATCGAGCAATCGTCCGTCTTGATCCGTGACGCGTATCGTTAGATTCGAAACGCTTCGCGCGATGATCGGCAGGTAAATGATCTGCGCCGGCGTTTCCGATATCTTATATCCCGGTGGTACGCTCGGTGAAAATTCGTGTATCGTGTGAACACGTTTGCCGTTGCTGTACGCACCCGCGGTCACGTTACACTCCACGCGGATAATGTTTATGTTGATAATATTAATCGACGCGTCCGATTCGTACCACTGTCCCGGCTGCAATATACGCTTCGACGAGAATCCCAGCAGCGATCCAACGTTGTTCGGTTTGTTAAAGTTCACTCTAAAAGCGCACTTGATCTCGCTCTTCATCGTATTGTAATTTGCGCGGAGCACTATCGGGTATTCCGCGACCTCGTCTTCGTAGCCGTTCGCGCGACCGGTCGCCTCTCGGGCGATATTCGCGACCGACGTACGATCATCGTTGGAACGAATTACGCGTCGCGGGCGTTTCCGTGAAATTTTCGCGTTTCAAAAACTCATGTATGGCTCGTATCTCGTACGATCCCTCGGGAATCGTAATTTCCGTGTCATCCTCGTCGAAATAAAATTTATTGTTCGAAGAATTCACGTTCGGAATCGTGTGATAAGTCTCGAAACACGTTAGACCGAGCTCGTAGTCACCGTCGCTCAGATCCACGGCGGGAAAATAGTGCTCCGCGAGGATGCTGCTCTTCCCGGTCACGTGAACGTTATAGACATGTCGGCGGGGAAACCGTTACGAATACTGAGTCACCACGGCGCACCGTCAGGCTTTAAATTAGCGTCGATCGTCCGGAGAAATTGCAAGCATAATTGTCCACAGATGCTCTGATCGTATCGCTGATAAGACGTGCAATTGTACTCAGTCTTCGTCACGCTCGGTCCGAAATATCGCACCAATTCTTTCGGCGGTCGAAGATTGCCGAAACTGTCGAAATACATGACTCGATCTTCCCTCTTCGCGTACGCTACCCAATGAGTACCGGGACCCGCTGCATCGTCCAAATTCACGATACCGCTCTCGTTTCGACGTACACCGCCGATCGGTAACGAATCACGCATGAAGACACCTCTGAAGAACGGTACGCGCATACGCCTTGCCAGTCGATTCAATTGTACGTTAGTCGTAATACCCGCGGGCATATTTAACGTCTTTTTGACGTTTTTTTTTTTATTTTCGACGCTACTCCTCGCCCGCGTTTGTGCGGGCCGAGATACAGCCCTCGTCCATATTTGTACGGAGCGAGATAAAGTCCGCGACCTTCCACGGCGCGATTGTGACGTTGCATCTCTTCCAGCTGACGCCGCGCGGCTTGTTATCGTTCACGGCCTTTACGACTCCCGCCGCTCCGCCGGCCAGAGAACCGAGAACTCCCAACAACGGTAGAATCGGCAATACGCCGCCTCGTTTTACTGCAGGAAGTATCCGTTTTTTCGTCAGCCTTTTCCTCGTTTTCGTTTTTTTTTCGTTTTCAAGCCCATTCCGAGCTTCGTCTTAGCCTTCATGGTCGCCCAGACGGCTGTAGCGGCAGCTCTCTCTCCGAGAGTCGAATCTCTCGCGGTAATGCGTTTTTCGCGCTTCCGCAGCGAGTATCTCGTCCGCCGCGTGTCTCTCGGTGAGATCGCGGTTACGCGAATAGGCTATGTCGTGCTCGCGACACGCCGCGTCCAATGGATTAATACCTTGATCGCCTCTCACCAATCGTTCTTGTAAACGAGTTCCCGGGCCGCAAAATTGATAGCCGGGAATGTGTAATTCGAACGGAAGTGCGTTTATCGCGCGATTTAATAGGCCTCCACCAATTTTTTTCGTTGACATTCGCCGCAATTCTTTATCAATGGCGCGGGACCGTCGACGTGCGTTCGCTGCCACGGTTGATTGTAATGTTCGTAACAGCGACGATATGTCTGAACCTCCAAATCCGCCTTTATATGTTCCGGAAGCTTGTCCCACACGTAGTGACGTGATCGCCGCACGTTTGCAGCAGAACGGCTTTCGGCACAAATTGCAGCTGTTCGGCGCTCAAGTCGCGAATATCGAAGGTCTCGACAGTAGGACGAACATTTTTGCTACTGAGCCATTCGCGGTTTCCGCTCGCCTATAATAGGCGTTCGACGTCAGCCAGAAAGTCGACAGTGTGGAAAAAATGAGATTCGTGCGACAACCGTTGGCGATTCGCGTGACGAATTGCGACGACAGATCACGACCGATGGGAGGCAACGCGGAGAAGCGTAGGCACGGTACGCTGCTGCCGGCTACTATACGCGCGATCATTTGCGGCCCCTCGAGTTGCGGTAAAACCAACGTTCTGATTAGCTTGCTGGAAAGTCCGCACGGTGTACGTTTCGAAAACGTGTACGTGTACTCGAAATCGCTGCCAACAGCCGAAATATCGATATCTGGAGAATTTATTGACCATCGATCGACGAAATCGGCTACTTTACGTTCTCCAATAACAGTGACGTCATTCCACCGAGCGACGCCGCGTCCAAACTCGATCTTCGTCTTCGATGACGTGGCATGCGATAAGCAAGACGCTGTGAGAGAGTATTTCTCAATGGGCAGGCACTCGAGCGTCGACTCCTTCTATCTCTGTCAGACGTACGCGAGAATACCTAAACATCTGATACGCGACAACGCGAATCTGCTGATCCTGTTTCAAGCAGGACGGTACCAATTTGAAACACGTGTACAACGATCACGTGAATACCGACATGCCGTACGATGAATTTTGGCTCGTTGTGTCACGAGTGTTGGCAACAAAAGTACGGATTCGCGGTGATAGACAAGGACAGCGCGCTTTCGAACGGCCGATACAGAAAAGGATTTAACGTGTTCGCGATACCGTAAAAGCGATCAGTCGTTGCCGATACCTCGTCGGAGGCGAAACGTTAGCGTTACAGAGAGAGAGAGATCGATACTCTGCTTTGTTTTTCCCGCGATGGCTGCGATCGAAGGGAGCGAGAATATTCGCGAACGCGAGAAGATCGTGAAAGATATTGCGAAAACGAGTGATTCGATTCGCAAGAAACTTCGCGCTTTGAAGACCGGTAAGATCGAGAAGGGCATTGAGATGGATACGCACTTTAAACCTCTCATCGGGCCGCTGAAAAAGATCGTCGACAACTCGAGCTTGACCGCGGTGAAGAAGGAGGAGCCGGAAAGCGTCGCTGGCGGGGAGGAGGAGGAGGAGAATGCTACACCGAAGAGAGAAAAGAGGGAACGATTATACTCCTGGTCGGATCTGTCATCGACACCGCGTAAATCTAATCAATCGAAACGATCGAAAGTACTACCGGTAACTTCTACACCGATAACCTCTACACCGACGCGAACCGTGCAACATACAAGTCCCGAATTAGCGGCAAACGTGGATGTTCCCGAATTTCTCGAAAACGAGAATGTTTTCGAAACCACGGACGACTCGATCGGGACGACCGTTCAAAAGCAGTTGCAAACATCGGAGGGGCGAGAATTGTTTATAGAAACGTTGGAAGATAATTTCGGTCCACTGAGCCGAGTGTATATCTCGTCTGTTTGGGGCCGATCCAACGATAGACGACGTGTACTGCGTTTATCTCGACAAGAATGAAATGATGCTCGGTAATAAAGTTTTTACGTGGACAAAGCGGAAACATTCATATTGGCGACGTACGATACCCGGTACAACCCGGTATTACGAGTTAATCTTCAAAAAATACCCGATGATAATCTCTACACGGAGGACGA